>NC_080720.1:7993351-8043351 GCF_019097595.1 Hemibagrus wyckioides
TATGTTATTTATATACACAAAGTATTAAGTGCACAATAAAGCTACACAAAACTCAGTTATGAACATTGACATTTATTCATTTGGCAGTTTCTGACCTTACAACCTTCCAGTCTTGAAACCTTAGTGCCTGTACACCTTATGGCGATCTAGTTTACTGTATAACCCCAAACAAATTACCTCTATAATAATTACCTCCACCGATACTCAGCTATAGATGGACAATTTCGTTTCAGAGCTTTTAATAAAGAGAAGAAAAGAAAAGAAAAAACTTGCCCTATTAAAACTAATACACAAAGGAGTTTGGAATTAGGACAAATTAATTTCACAACCTTCATGCTCTTTTGGTTACTAGTGGTGTTGCATTAAAAATTTGCCTCCGAGTAAATGATTAGCTGCTAGCTACTATGATGAAATGAGCCGATAAAGAAAGGCAGAATTTAGCTAGTTTTCACATATTCCAATTTCTTTCCCCCCAGCAAGCCTTACTTCCTAATTTTCAACATCGAAAATTAACATCCCTGTTACTGTGTAAGAAAGTGATTAGTGTGTCTTTACAGAGGAGAGTTCAAAACAGCAAATGCGAAGCTTCTTCGCCCCCCACTGACCTAGTTCCTAATTACGATGTGAGATTCAGTACAAGCTAAGAATGACGTCGTCTCTGCCACAGATGTCACACCCACGAACTGTTGGCTGAATGTCTGATGCATATGGCACACACACATAAAAAAAAAAAACTTCTGAAGTTTTAAAGTCATCATCTGATTGGTTGGATTCTGCGGGATATCCGGGAGACGTGTGTGTTGTGTTTTAACGGTCTGCCTGGAAACACAGCCGTTGTGATTCTCTATTTCCCTCATGGTAGAAGGAAGCCGTCGTGTTCATAACTGGGCAGTGAGCACTTATGAGGATCGGATAAACATTTCTTCAAATGATGTCATGTTCACAGTACAGATTGAATGATCTATGCTTACATCGGTCACACCCGTAAATATGATGCAAAAGAAATCAGACTGGGATTGGTTGCTTTACATGTCACTCAGACGCCCTCTTGGGCCAATAAAAGCTGCTTTAGAGTGCAGACCTTCTGCTGTCAGTCTGAGGGTCCGGTTACGTGAGACTGACAATGCTGTAACGTTTATATTTTAAATTTGCCATTATTGTATACATACACTGTGCCTAAAACAGCCCTGACCCGTCATGCACTGTGTATTCTGACACCTTTGTATCATTAACTTCTTCAGCAATTTGAGCAACAGTAGCTCGTCTGTTAGATCAGATCACACAGACCAGCCTTCGCTCCCCACGTGCATCAATGAGCCTTGGCCACCCATGACCCTGTTATTCGTTCTCCACTGTTCCTTCCTTGGAACATTTTTGATAGATACTGACCACTGCAGACCGGGAACACCCCACAAGAGCTGCAGTTTTGGAGATGCTCTGATCCAGTGGTCTAGCCATCACAATTTGGCCCTTCAGCAAACTCCCTCAAATCCTTACGCTTGTCCATTTTTCCTGCTTCTAACACATCAACTTTGAGGACAAAATGTTCACTTGCTGCCTAATATATCCCACCCACTAACAGGTGCCATGATGAGGAGATCATCAGTCTTATTCTCTTGTCAGTGCTCATAATGTTATGCCTGATCGGTGTATATATTGTATTACCACATAATAATAGAAAAAAATCTATAATCTATTTTCTATGTCCATGTAAAGGACACATGGATGTGTCATGACTGCATTCATGCACTGTACAGTGAACACAACTCATTTCACTGATTTCACAGGGTTTTTGTAAACTTGCTACAGTAGCTCCACGGGGGAGTTCGGCTAAATGAGAACCGTCATTACAGATAAATCAACCTTGATCAAGGCCTATACATGAATCAAGTAGATAAAGCAGGTCAAATTCCAGCTCTATAGGCATCTGTTAGGGTCAATTAGAAGGGCAACTACATATTTTACTAACTTAATAATAAAAGAGAACAAAAAAGAGAGTCTCACGGTCGTTTAAGCCTTCAGTGTTATTTAACATGGTTTTATGGAACAAAAAAAATGATAAAAAATACTCAGAAAGGGGTCCGTCAATTATTCCTGGAAAATTATCCACCAGAAGTGGTAAGCAATGCCGTTTTTTGTTATTCATATCCACAGTCAAACTGTGCACTCATGTCGAGCTTTTAATTTTTCATGTGCATCTTAATTGCTGTGCGGACCGAAACAAGCAGGACTTCACCACAGGGAAGGGAGAAAAAAAATAAAAAACTCAAGGGAGAAACAGGGCCGGCTGGTAGAAATAAAAAAAAAAAATGCAGAATTACAACTGAGGAATGGACTCGGACATTAGGCAATTAAACTCTGAATCCTGCAAGCATGTCAATCTTTAAAAGGTCACAGCTATGAGAAACGGAAAAAAATGAAAAATTAAAAGATTCAGACTGGAAATGTAAAGAGAAAAATTGAAGAAGGCAAAAGATCAGTGACAGGAGGATGAAAAACAAAGCACAATGACAAACAACCAGTTGTGGAGAGCATGCTGCCTTCCTGTTTTTTATTCTGACTGCTTTAAAATTCGACTGTGATCAAGCCGTGCATCTCCCCTCTAGTGTGAGGAACACAGTCTGAGAGAGAGAGAGAGGAACGTGATGCGTGTACTCGACTCCAGACAGGAGAGAATCGAATATAAAACAATATGCAATGTGCTCATTCAGCACTCCATAAACACTCAGAAGACTCGGCCATCACATACTCTATAGATCCAAAATATCCTTATTGTGAAAAGGAATATGAGGCTTTTTAGACCCGGTCTAAGATGTGACATCTCCAGACAATAAATCTGCAATTAACAATTATATTACTACTTGGTCATTATTAATATAAATATAATATAATGTAAACAAATACCAAAATCATGTATTTAAAACTATTTGTCAAGTATCTACATAAATTCATAGAACTACAGAACTCATAACTAGTTGAACAACTAGTCCTGACTACTGACATTTATCAGACACTCAGTCTTTTCTCAAAATCTCAATCTAATGTAGTCACAATATTTCACAGGTAATCTGTAGTGATTTTGCTGAATCGACTCCCAGCATCTTCGACTCATCTTCGAAGCATAATGGTAGTTTGAGATCCTGCACTATAAGGCCAAAAGTATGTGGACTCCTGGTCACTGAACATCCCATTCCAGATTTATTGCCCCTTTGCCTATTAAAAAAAAATTTCTACTAGTCTTGAAAGGCTTTTCACTAGAATTTGGGGGTGTGGCTATGGGGATTCGTGCTCATTTAGCAAGCCAAGGTGTTCATTGGGATTTTGTGTCTCACAAAACAAAGGTGTTCATTGGGATTAAGGTCAAGGTTCTCTGCAGGCTCTTCCATGCCAACTTCGGCAAACCGTGTCGTTATGAAGCTCGCTATATTTGTTTGGTCTTAGTTCCAGTAAAAAGACACTGTAATACTGCAACATACAAAGACATTCTATAAATCTAGAGAATTGTGTGCTTCTAAAAATTGTTGCGAGAAACAAGTTTGATGATCAGGGATTCACATTATACACTATATTGCTAGTCTCCACTCTTAATTCATCCCAAAGGTGTTCTATCAGGTCGAGGTCAGGACTCAAGTTCCTCCACACCAAACTTTCTCATCCATGTCTTTATGGACCTTGCTTTGTGCAGTCATGTTGGAACAGAAAGGGGCCATCCCTAAACTGTTCCAACAAAGTTGGGAGCATGAAATTGACCAAAAAGTCTTGGTATGCTGAAGCATTAAGAGTTCCTTTCACCGGAACTAAGGGGCCGAGGCCAACCCCTGAATTCAATGATTTGGAGGGGTGTCCCAATATTTTTGGCAATATAAGTGTACTTTTGTTCAAAGATCGCAAAAGCATATTATACAAATTAAACCGCATTTGTCAATATGTTTGGCTAGGGTCTCATACCTGATAAAGAAATTTGTTTAGTCAAATAGTTGCTCGACATGGCTTTTATAATAATGACGTGCACGGCTTGGAGACATTCTTTAGAAACATCCCATCATCTTTCATTCCATCTTAGCATCAAACAAGCACCTCCTCTCACAGCCGAGAGATCTTTCCCTCATCCAGTGCGAATTCCCGGAAAGTCCGAACACCATTTCTGCTAACGCAATATGAAATTTTAAGATAAGTGTACCTACCTTGCCCTTCTTAAAGAACTCTATCTATCTGTGGAAGCTTTTTTTGTGCTGGATGTTTAAGCCTTGTAGTACAGAGAATGAGACATGATTCTTCAAGTGGGTTAATGGTTCTTTAACAAGGAAAAAAAAACAATTTATAGTAGAACCATGGAGCCTTCTGAAATTTCACAGGAAGGAGCTGCAGTGGCTCAGCCATAGGACTGATTCTATTAGAGGCTAATGGAGAAGAACATTAGATACTAAAAGAAAAGGGTATAAAAAGCATCTTTACAAAAAAACAAAACAAAACAGGAATTTGGCAAGAAATGGAATTGGCACCAAAGATGAACAGATTTTAACATAACCTACTCTGACAAGATATCGGCAAAACAGAGAAGTCTTACAGATGAATTATTCATAATGGATATTTCCAAACAAAGTGAAAACAGAAGAGATGGTGTCCTTGAAAAGACTTGCTCTTTGAAGACTCTTAGAAAAGTCCTCTCCCTGTATGTTCTGTCAAAAATGCTACTGATAATGGAAATGAGTCTCAGTGTTTCGATTCTGCTCTCGATAAATCCAGGTTTAATAAAAAAAAAAGTTTAAAAAATAAAGCTAGGGCTAGAAAGCAGCTAAAAAAAGGATTTTTTAAATCTCCGTCCCAAATCCCTTTAGTATACTCTGAGCAATTTCTTAATAGATGCATAAAGCAGTTGGGTTCGACACAGAGTTTCTAGTCAAATTGACTTAAACGTCAAAAGAAGAACTGTCTGCGTATGGCAGTCTTGACAAATGAGGTCAATTATAAAACGGTTTATTTTGCACAAATGAGCAAAAAAAGTTATCTTCGCGTCAAGCATTTCAGGTTTTAATGACGACGCTTCACACACCTAACTTCCTTATGAAATTTATTCACAAGGTAAAGAAGTGCAAATGGAAAATGTCAGGCACGAGACGATGAAAAGAAACGCATCTTCTTATTCACGTTCCGTCACAGCAACACTACCACACACACACACACACACACACACACACACATGCAAATCAGATGCAAATTTCAAAATGTTAATGACACAAGCATTCTCTCTCAATTCATCATCCCTTTTCAAATGAATTTTAAAGGATCATTCAAGTAGTAATATTTGGATTTCTCTCTCTCGCTCTCTCTCTTTCTCTGTCTGCATGAATATCATGCATAAATTGGGATGAGCCTGAGGCAGAAGACTCCTCAGAGAATTTCCCCTTTAATACAGTGTGGTCTCTACAGGCCAAAAATGAGCGGCACGTTTCACTGGAAGCCAAAATAAATTGGAGAATATAGTATCGGTGTTGGGGCACGTGCAAATTGAAGACTCCATGGCGCACTTTAAACAATCCTCTGTGTATTCTGTTGGTCTCCCACGTGGCACATATGGGCACAGGTGCTTTGAAGGGACCAGAAAACAAAATATCGTTTCAGTTGTGCACACAAGCGGACGCTGTTTATTAAGCATTCTACACCACCCAAGCTTCACGGTTAAGCAGTATGGTAGTTGCACAAAAATATAATCCTTGTGCACACACTTGAGGCTGCATGGCAGGGGCTGCACAGTAAACACCATCTGCCCATCCTGTGTGGTGCCCGTGTGTATGCCCCAGCCACTATTCTCAGACATTAAAGCTCCGCTGCAGGAGATCAGGATGCCCTTAGGATCTGGAGATTAGAACTGACCACTAAAAAATACTACCACCACCACTACTACTACTACTACTACTACTACTACTACTAAGAGGAAGAAAAAGTCTCAGAAAAAGTAAAGTCAGAATTACTGAGGAAAAGGAAGGGAGCAGTATAATAAGATTACTAACTTATTCTCTTGAACTGAAGTAGAATATTAAGTAGAAAATATTTACTCAGCAGTTTTACCACCATGTTTTAAACTAAAATGCAAAAATGACTGCTGTCTTCTTGCCAAAATATACAAATATGATGATACACAAAGCAATGTCTTGTGTTTTATTGAACAAAGGGCTGTAGAACAGACAGACACACTTCCTTCTGCAATGAGAGATGGAATGAAACAAACCCAAGCACAGTAAATGAGGACATTCACAGACCTGTACTTAACTAAAGTGAGGGCTACAGTTTGGAGAAAATCACCACACACTCCTCCTCTTACCCCAGGCCATTCTCTCCTCCAGCGGGTTCCTCTCTCAGCAGAGACCGAGCTTGAGAGTTGTTAGGATACGGACGAACTGACTCTACCCACATCCCACCTCTGTAACCTGTCTGACCTTCACCTGGACTGATATTTATGACTTACTTAACACCTTAATGCTTACCGTAAATTGTTTTATGTTTATTGATTGTATGTCATGTACACTGTCAGCCATAACATTATGAGCAGTGCCAGAAGAAGTGAATAACACTGATGATGATCTCATCATGGCACCTGTTAGTGGGTGGAATATATTAGACAGCAAGTGAACATTTTGTCCTCAAAGTTGATGTGTTAGAAGCAGGAAAAATGGACAAGCGTAAGGATTTGAGGGAGTTTGATGAAGGGCCAAATTGTGATGGCTAGACGACTGGATCAGAGCATCTCCAAAACTGCAGCTCTTGTGGGGTGTTCCCGCTCTGCAGTGGTCAGTATCTATCAAAAGTGGTCCAAAGAAGGAACAGTGGTGAACCGGAAACAGGGTCGTGGGCGGCCAAGGCTCACTGATGCACGTGGGGAAAGAAGGCTGGCCCGTGTGATCCGATCCAACAGACGAGCTACTGTTGCTCAAACTGCTGAAGAAGTTAATGCTGGTTCTGATAGAAAGGTGTCAGAATACACAGTGTATGATGGGTCAGGGCTGTTTTGGCAGCAAAAGGCGGACCAACACAATATTAGGTAGGTGGTCATAATGTTATGCCTGGTCTGTGTATGCTGTGAGTATTGCATATTGTGCAAATGTCTGTGGAGAATAAATGATTCGGTTTCTAAATACATACTGCATAAATATTTTACCATATTGTATACTTATACTTTTAACATTTTCAGTTGCAACGAGAATACAAATTGTGGCTGAAAAGGTTTTTCCTTGTTCTCTCACATTGTTCTGTCTCACGATGCTCATTGCACCCAGACACTTGATCACAAGTGTCAGGGTTGTATTTAATCACCATGATGGCCTTGAGCTTGTGGTTAATTTGGGTTTTGTTTCAGATCTGATTTATTGTGAACTAATTTTTTTTTTTTTTTTTTTTTTTTACAGCTAGCTGTTCTCTCCTTTTATGCCATAAAGTGTTCTCCACAGCAGTGCTGACATTTTGTTACAGAGATTAGAAACCAAATTTGTTTTTCATTTTGATTCGTGAACAGACACAATATTTTTATGACCCTGGTTCAGCGTTCCACACCCACTCTTTAGTTTAAAACAACTTAAAATAAAAGAATATCGTTCTTCATATGAGAGCCTACTCTGCTTAGCATATAAATAAAACCCAAACACTGCATTTAACCAAAAACGTGACTATTTATTTTTAATATTTTTTACTCCGCAGTCCTTTGCTAGTGTGAGAAATACTTTTATACAAGATTTTTCTTGCCATCACCCCTTCTCGAAAAATCATTATAACATCTAATGCATTTCTGGTAGTGAGGTGAGGAAATGAAGGCCTGCTTGAGAAACATTAGGGTTCGTCTTAACTTTCTTGAAATGGCACAGAAAACATTTTTAATATAACAATTTCCCTCGGGAACAATCTGTTCTCATTTTAGATCCTGTCCCGTGAAAATTATACCTGCTTAGCGTTTTCAAAATCCTCAGCGGACAAAAACGTATTCTCTGGAGAGTGAACATTATTACCCATAATGCATTTTAAATCAAGTGTACATCAAAGTTATAGAAAGTTTCACAACGCATAATGCTTCGTTCCGCATCAAATGTACCAGTTAGGATCAATTTCTACAGAAACATTTGATCTTGAAATGAAATACAATAAAAAGGCTGCTTAAGGACCAGTAAAGCCAAAAGGCTCTCATTAGCCATGTATTTCATGAAAAAAAATTAGCTCTAAATTTGAATAAAACATTTAGTGTTAGTTCAGGCTTGCAGTCTGACTGGATTCAGCGCCCGGTTTTTACGCCTGCATTATGCATTTCGTTATAATTTCAGAAAGATTCGACTCAATCTGAAATCTAAAGCTGACGTTCACCACAAAGCCCGATAATTAGCGAGCAAAGGATTCAGCGGCCTGTTCTTTGCCCTTGATACACACAGAGAAAGAAATAAAGTCAACAATGTCACAAACATCAGTTCGTTTATGTATGTGATCTCATCTGCAATCAGCAAATACACTGTTTAAGACTGCTTGCTGAAGTGTTTGTGTGTTATTACACACACACTCTGCAGTGAGGGTGAATTACTGCATTATAAAGCTTCTGAATCTCTTCAGCAGTGTTCATCCACTGAGTCACAAAGTAAACAACAGTGCCACCTACTGATGCTGGAAGCAAACTGAATCGATTGCATAGACAAAATGAAATCCTTAATATTCAGTTAATATTTTACCTCTGCACTGGATACTGAATCCTCCTTCTAGTTGAATTGATGCAAAAATTTAAGGCACAATTTTAAGATTTTAAGACTCGCCCACATCCGTTTAGTGTCGTCTTTATTGTGGGTATGATTTGGAGTTCATTAAGGTAAATACACTTGTGTAATAAATTGACATTAAACCCACTCATCTCATTCACCTACAGATCATTTACATTTCTATAACTTCTATTATTTCTTATCACTAATATATATTTCAAATACACTGAGAACCTGCATCTGCATTCCCGTACAGCTGTTTGTCATATTGCTATTGATATTGCTAAAAGGTCTACACAAATAAAAATGAATTGAATTAATACATATTTCTGTACCTCAAACACCATTACCATAAAGCAATATTTATCTTATTTAACAACTATAATGCATGAGAGCTTAATACTTTCTTAATGCACTGTTTAGCCCTACATGTTCAGCCAAAAACAAACAAACAAATAAGAAAGTTGACAAAGAAAGTAAAATAAATAAGCAAAGAAGCAGAAAAGCTGTAAGGCATTTTAATTCTACTTCATTTAACTCTGAGATATACAAGCCGTTACTGCTCATGAGACATCACAAGGTACCAAGCTAAAGATTCATTAGCTTTGGCAACCTGATGCACTGCATTACTGTACTTATAACAGCGACACAGTATGTGGTGCATCACTATCAATATTTCACAGAAAATCCCTTGTTGCTGTTGTGGTTCTTTCGGCTGCTCCCTGTTTGGGATCGCCACAGTGGATCATTTGGTCTGCATGTTTTGATTTGGCACAGGTTTTTATGCCAGATGCCCTTCCTAATGCAACCCTCCTATTTTAATCCGAGTTTTAACTCTTCAGTGGCTGGGTTAGCGCCCTGCCCCGGGAATCGAACCGGGCCACGGCAATGAGAGCACTGGATCCTGCTGCTGGATGGCCAGGAGGCTTCACAGAAAATCCCAGGTCTCTGAAATAATTCATTTCAGATGAAAGTGTAATGGTAAGAGTGATAAGAGCGTCTGACAAATGTCAAATATAAAAATACTGATGAGTAACAGAAAGACTTATTTGCAGTGCGTGCTCATGCAGTACCAGAACTAGCCAGCAGGTGTAGAAGTTGAGCTCTGTGTGTCATGCTGCATCATACTCTACTGCAACAACACATTTCACTCCTTAGTAGGCCACACACACACACACACACGCGTCACATTTTCTTTAAACGCATTTCTGCAAGGTTGCAAGACATAGCAAGTTGCAGCATCAGGCTTCTGATTCAGTGCACCTGCATCTGCTCATTTTCAGGGTCTCCAAAAGCTGATCACATGTGTTTGAGCAGAAAAACGTAAGATCCAGAAGATTTTTGAATTATATTTTACAAATCCTTACAGATAGGCAAACTGCATGCATCTTAACAAGATCATTTAAACTAGAGATCAGTTTAAACAGCACGTAAAGGCCTGCTAAGGTTGAGCAAAAATGTACCATCCTCACGAGCTTTCTGTGGTTTGAATTGGCCACCGTCTACGAATGCTCCAAATACATGAAGGCTTCGTCATGTATCGTGTTTGTCCGTTGAGTTTGTCCGGCTGCCGTGTCCAAGCCTCCACACAACATCCATTTATTCCACAATTTCATCACGTTGTTCATGGAAGCCAGATGAATGACATCTACACATGCCATAATGCTGAGGACTCAACACTGGATGAGATTCATTTTGTACACAATAGGACGCAGTAGCAATTATGATTGAAATCTGTATAAATCACTTTCCAAAAGAGTTTTTAGACTGATGTAGTGTGTGTCCTAGTGAACCAGCATTGATGGAGACTTCACAACACTTTTGTACGTCACTCTGGATAAGAGTGTCTGCCGAATGCCATAAATGTAAATGTAATGTAAATGCAGTGAACGTATTGGAATTCAGTAGTTTGTTTAAAACTCCAGAAGCATTAGTTCTGCATATATTAGATAGATTAAGCCTTAATATTTGGTCTCATTTTGTTTTCTGCAAAAAAAACCCTCTTTTTCAACAATATATAATAGAATCTTGAATGTTGGTTTGGTTTGGATATAATGTATAATACATTGGGTTGATTTCTACTAGGCATTTTATAGAAGGTCCAGACATGCACATGTAGAAATTGACCGACTGGTATGACGAGGGCCATGACAAATCTCCTTAAATTTCTGGAACCTTATCCATCTACAATAACCATGCTGAAAACACCATGCCATAAAACATTTTCAAGCCAGTCTCATTAACTACTAACGTCATCTAACTGCTTTTCAGTCATCTCTCTGCAAAAATTTGTAAGCTAAATACTACAGTATATGTGACTAATCAGCTTCAGTGAGAGTGCATCTGTGTGTGAGAACACACTCACCAGTCCTGCGGATAGAGACGGAGCAGACTGACCCAGTGTCTGGTTCCTCATGCGGATGAGGTTGTTTGGTTCTCCTGCCTGCTGTTGCCAGGCCAGCTGACTCACACCGCTGTGCATGCTGCTGGACAGAGGCAGGAGCTGCTTCCCTAAAACACACACAGCAAAAGGGTGGTCAACATCTGTATGTATATGGTCTATATGATTAATATCCACAGTACTAATCCACACTAATCCACAGTATCTATAATATCTATGTATAAGCCACAATATAGCTTTTGTATGTTTCTAAGTTAATGCCTTATCATTGTTATTACATTTGTAATGGCGAGGCCAGTTTTGACCCGTTCTGGGCTGAAAGGGTTTTTTTGGGTGTGGGATGTAAAATTATGTCCCAGAATCTGATGTATTTTGAGTGAACTTATTGGTGCAGTAAACTATTTAGAGAAAGTAAATAACTCTTAAATGTGTGTTTATGTCTGTTGTATAAACAGGTCAGGCAAAGTGAATGTCTTAGGTCAGTCATATGCCTCGTTCATAGGAGAACTATTCAGTATGCAAAGGGATGATGATTGTGTCTTAACTAGGTCTTAAGGCTAGATCTGAGTGTGTTCGAGGAGAAAGTGTGTGTGTGTGTCTCTTACCAGTTAGGCCAGCAGCCATGCTACTGCGGCGGGCTCGACTCTCATCTTGGCTGAGTTGTCGCTGGAGTTTGGTCTTTCCTGCAGCAGTGGATAAGTCAGGGTTACTCAGCTTTCGAAACAGCAGGGTAGGCTGCACCACCACCTCCTTCTACATGGAGAGAGAGAGAGAGAGATTGGAAACATTACAATAATACCTAAAGTTATTTAACAAAACAGTAAAGCTGCACTGAGAGCATGTATTGATTATTGATTTATTATGAAGTAAAATGATTCTGACCGCTGCAGTGAAAGCATGCTATACATACGCACACACAGTGATCAGGCATAACATTATGACCACCTGCCTAATATTGTGTTGCTCCCCCTTTTGCTGCCAAAACAGCCCTGACCCGTCATGCACTGTGTATTCTGACACCTTTCTATCAGAACCAGCATAAACTACTTCAGCAATGTGAGCAACAGTAGCTCGTCTGTTGGATCGGATCACACGGACCAGCCTTCGCTCCCCACGTGCATCAATGAGCCTTGGCCGCCCATGACCCTGTCACCAGTTCACCAGTGTTCTTTCCTTGGACCACTTTTGATAGATACTGACCACTGCAGACCGGGAACACCCCACAAGAGCTGCAGTTTTGGAGATGCTCTGATCCAGTGGTCTAGCCATCACAATTTGGCCCTTCATCAAACTCGCTCAAATCCTTACTCTTGCCCATTTTTCCTGCTTCTAACACATCAACTTTGAGGACAAAATGTTGACTTGCTGCCTAATATATCCCACCCACTAACAGGTGCCATGATGAGGAAATAATCAGTCTTATTCACTTCACCTGTCAGTGATCATAATGTTATTACTGGCGGCCAATTTAGTGCGACGGTAATGTTATGCCTGATCGGTGTATATAAAAGTATGTTTTGACATTATTATTATTATTCTTCATCTTGACTCATTTAACTAAAAGAAGCTGATACACAGCACGCTTAGTCATGGACAGAACGAGGGAGCGGCTGTACTTAGCATACACTTGCACAATCTTGTCAAAGGTGAACTTAATGGTTTGGTGGAAAACCGATAGGGGCACTCAACCATAGCAGGGCATTTTCTGTCACTCGGTTTTTCCTCCAGGCAAACCATGATTCAGGGAAAACAATAACGCACAAGCTACTGCTGCAAAAACACAGAATCCATATATCTTAAGTGTACCAGGAAAAAAGAGTGAGTATTTTACTCTTGCATATTCACAGAATCAGGATTACTCGATGAACCTGTTTCAGTTGTCTAATATATGAGAAACGCAAAATTTATTCTTAAATACAGAAAATGTCTGTGTTGTTTTCATTACATTTTTAGCACAATCACCACACAATGAACAAAACTCCTTCATAAATCACACTGCATGATTCAGACTTTTATTTCACATGTGCTGCCAAAGTTCAGTACATGGGCAGGAAAATACATGCCAGAATGACAGGCCACTTGTTCCCAACATTAATCTTGTTATGACTGAAGCAACAGTGGGACTGTCAGGCAGACTTTATCTGATGTAAGAAAGGATTTTGACTACATTTGAATGTGGAAATAAAAAAATTTTTTTGATGCTGGTGATTTTAAGTGCTCCGTTTTAAATATACAAACACTTTAGTTGATCTATACAAGAATCTATATGAACACTGCTGCTTATTTAACATTCACATCTGCTTCCACACATGTAAAATACTCTAGACTCATTTGTCTTTAGTGAACGGTGACAAATACCACTGATGAAAATAAGCCATAACAAAAACACACCGCAACATAGAATAAAAGCGGTGAGGAAAGACAAAACCAGAGACGGCTGTAACAGACGTCAAGTTTTGTGGAACAGTACATATTTTCTTCACACATTCTCAGTGGGAAGTCATTTGTTTAAAGAAGGTGCAGAAACCAAAACACGCCATCAGACCATGAAACTGTGTTCACGACTGTCGTGAAAACATCCTAGAAACAAAAGAATAACGCCACGTTTTCTTTCAGTCCAGGATTTCAGGGCTTTTGTTATAAGGTACATGTTAATTAGTCTACGCAGCTGAATACCGGCCACTGAGTAATACAGTCTGCAAGGATCGGTTTTCATCCTCTGTGCCCACCTGCTCATATTGTTGGACATGGTGATTCCTTTTTGGTCTTCCAATTAACTCAGTAACCTGGGTACACCCTGTGCATAATCATAAGCTCCTGAAGACATTCAGGAGTTCACCAAGGTTGGGTTCACCAAGGTTGGGGTGGAACAACTCAAGTGTCCTTCTACAAAGCCAGGACTTCAACCCTCATTCAACACCGCAGGGATGAACCAGAATGCCAGTTGAACACCAGATCTCACCCAACATGTCTGTCGTGTCTGACCTCACTAATGCTCTTACAGCTGAAGGATCACAAATTCCCACAGCCATGCCCTAAATTCTAGTGGAAAGCCTTCCCAGAAGAGTGGAGCAAATAGGAATTAAATCTGGAATGGGATGTTCAACAAGTGCAAGTGTTAAAATCAAGTGTCCGCAAACTTTTGGCCATATAGAGTATATTTAAAAAGTTGTCGAGTGTCCCGGGCCCGCTGCTCTACACACATCCACCGAAACCATTTTATCTAGGAGGATTAAAAAGCGTAAACGGCGGATAGAAGAACTCCTCAGTATCAGGAACATGCAGAATTCGGAACCCAAGTTTGGTGCAAAGTGGTCATATAAGTCTCCTGCTAGCAGAACACTCATGGTTAAACATCTCAAGAGAAAATAACCATGCTAGCCAGCCTCGAATAATATCTTTTACATGTGATGTGAAGAGAGAACATAAAAGCTGAAACTCTGGCCAATGATTCAGTCAAGGATGCAAACACAATGGGCCATTTGTAGTAACCCGTCTTAGTCTACAGCAATGCACTTAAGTAGTAGACTACCCTGCTATACATTTCTACACTACATTAGCTTACACCTTTAAGTCTAATCAAATAGGTTTCCTGGGACAGGGCAGCACATAGAAGCTTTTATCTATCCAGTGGGATAGCAAATAAATTTACTATTTGTTAACCCGTGAGTGCAATAAACCTTAGCATGACTCATTTGAACCATTATCAAATAAAACAAAGATACTTATTTTCAACATTCCTGCGTATTTGCTTTAGATTTTCAGGCTTCTGCACACGGGGGAGCTACAGCGGTGCTCTAGGGCCTGCGTTTGAAGGCTTGCGATTTACAACACAGATGTTAAACAGGGACCGGATTCGTAAAACACTTTCCCCTTCCCTTATGATCCTGTGATCATCCCAAGTCAGACCTGCATCATGTCCATCTCTTATTTAATAGTCTCCGGGGATGACAGAATGTCGTTATGATTTCAACAAATGTACTGCTTTGGTTACAGAAGGACAAACAAGATGACTTTTCTTGAAGCAGACCATTAAAAAGAATCACAACACCAGTCAAGACAATATTCATACTTCAAGTTGAGTGGTAAAAATGTTCTGGGCTCACTAACAACGCTGGCTTTGCAATGTGGTTTATGGGGCCAGTGAAATGCCACGTTCTTTTAACGCAGGGAGTGGGAAATGAAAAGCAGGCACATCTCTACGACCAGTTACATCCTCTCGGTGGAGTCGGAAGACTCCAGAACATCTGGATGGCCGGCATGTCTGACACACTGCAGCCTTAAAACCCTAGCATACAAGGGTTGTCCAAGAGCGTTTCCACGACTGAGCTATAATACAAACAAACCCAAAGCTTACACATGCTTTAAATATTAGACTCCTTCTTCCGTCAGTTCTGAAAAGTCCCCTCGCTCTCAGAAACAACTCCATGCAAATGTTCCACAGGTGGTTTTCATAGCTTATCATCACCTTTAACCAGACAGACTGGCATTTCACTACGTTTCAGTTTAACAGCTATAATAGTTACTGAAAAATTTATGCAACCCCGGAACTGGTTGGTAAAATAATACTCAGAATTCACAAATTGATTTTCTTTGGATGAATGCCCTTAGCTTATTTCCCCATTACAGTTTCATTGAGGGGAAAGTCTGGGTGTGTCTTGCAGCTTGGGCTCGGGCAGATCACATGTATATAACTGAAATTTTCTCTATGTAAACAAGCACTGAGCTAAACAATCCTCCTTGGAAAAAAAACATGAACTTAGAAATGATGACCACTGACTAGAAAAAGCATTCATCGTGCACTAAATAAAAAATGATAAAAAGAACTTCATCAGATATTTCAACTAATTGTGAGAGCCATAAACTGCCCATCAGAAAAGGTCCAGCCTCAGGGCTCAAAAGTAAACAAATCATAGAAATCACTGGCACATGGTGGTGATTGACAAGTGTAAAATGAAAAGAACAATGTTTACACACAGTACTAAGCCACCAGAGAAGAAAGTGAAAGCACCTATAGAAGCGTGTTATTACCGTACAAGCTCAGGCCAAGAGAGATTTCTAAACCATGGTTTTAGCGGAATTACGAGTTGGGATAAGAAAATTACTACCTAGATCTGACAGATGGCCTCATCTCAGTCTTCCAGAAGCTTAATGACAATCCAGTAAAGACTTCTTATGGCCAGCTCATGTTCCGAAATTGTGGCTTTTCTCTTTGCCAGATGTTTTTCCACAGCAGTCCCATCCCATCATTCTTGCATGGCAGTGCTGTTCCCTCCCAGTCATCACTACTCATTCATCAGATTTCCCTCACTGCTGAGCCATTCACCCAGACCTATTAACAAAGACTAGAATTATTTGGCCAGGATTCAACTTTACATTAGAAGAGAACAAATATGACAGATTTAATTAACCTAACAGAGCAATAAGGACATTAATTAATGCCCAGAAATAGCAGCAGTAGTATTGGTGGTGCTAGTAGTGAGAGCAGCAGCAGTAGTAGTACTAATGGTGATTGTTGTATTAGCAGCAGTACTGGTGATGTTGGTAGTAGTAGTAATAGTATTGGTGGTAGGTAGTAGCAGTAGTAGTAGTAATATTGGTGGTAGTGATAGTAATAGTAGTATTGGTAGTTGTGGTGGTGGTAGTAGTAGTGGCAGTAATAATAGTAACACTACGTACCACTAAGTATATATTTTAAGAAAACTATGCAACACAAGCAACTTAATGAAAAGTATCCAGAAGTTTTAATTTATAACCCAGGCAGCTGTGTTTAAGAACTCCACCCAGGCCACTTTCCTCATGACAGAATGATGGGTGTGTTCCCACCTACCTCCCCTCCATCTGTTCCAATAGTAGCCCCCAGAAACCTGCACCTACACACATACCAATTACACACCCCACCCCATACACACTACCTACTATTACCTTGCTCTCTTTCCTCACACACACTGTACAGCAAAAGCTCAACACCAGCCATACACCAGAACAAAAAAAAAAAACAACCACCATGACCTGCTTTTGCTTCGAACAGTGATAACTGCTGTATCTCAACAGCTGTAGCAGATGTTCTAATGTAAAAAACATTTTCTCACCTCCTCTAAAAGGCTTGCTCGGTCCAGTTTCAGGGGTAAGATCTTAAGTGGTTACTGCTGTAAATGACATAGTTGTGCTCAAAATTATTCATACCCTTGGTATTTTTATAGTGTTTTTAAGTTGTCTTCTGTGATGAATTTTATAATAGTTTCATATATTTAAGATGTGACAAAAAACTGCAGAAATAGCATGTGATATTTCAAGAAATATGGCATTTCATGGATTTTTATTGATAAATATTCAAAAATCACCACGTTCAGAATTATTCATACCCTTTATATTACAACGTTTCAATAATCAATAGAAAAGCCTTTGCTCTTAATGACGGCCTGCAAGCCTCCAGTTGTTGGAAACTGGAAGGCTTCCTAGCCCTGACCCGGATCTTCAACTCTCTCCACAAATTCTCAATTGGGTTCAGGTCAGGGCTCTGACTTGGCCACTCCAGAACATTTATGTTGTTGTCCCTGAATCATTTGCTTGACCACTCGCGCCATATGGGTCATTATCCAGCTGGTAGGTCCAATTCTCTGCCAGGTTGAGCTTGTGTGCTGACACCACCAGGTTTTCCTCAAGAATCTTGACATAGCCCTCCTTTTTCATGATACCATCTCTATCTTAACAAGGTTACCTGTACCACTGGCAGAGAAGCATTCCCATAGCATGATGTGACCACTGCCATGCTTGACCGTTGGGATGGTATTCTTAGGATTGAAGGCTTTTCCTTTCTTACACCAAACATTTTCAACATCCATATGTCCAAAGAGCTCCAGTTTAGTCTCATCTGACCAGAGGATGGATGACCAGAAGTTAGGATCTCTATCTAGGTGACCCCTCGCAAAGGCCAGGCGTGTATCCCGGTGTCTCTGGGTAAGGAGTGGTGCCTTTCTGGGGCGATGTCCAGGGAAACCACCTCGATGCAGAATTCGTTAAACAGTGGCTCTTGATACCATCTCCCCTGCTTGGTTGAGGGAGTCTAATAGAGCTTTGGTGGTGATATGGGGGTTGTTATTTGCATCACGGCAGATTTTTCTAGCGATAATTTGTGCTTCCTGCCACGCCCATCCAGGTTTTTCACAGTGTTGAACATCTTGATGATACTCAGTTGATACAGGGACATCCAGTTCTTTTGAAATTGCCTTGTAGCCTCTGCCTCCACTCTGGGCATGGACAATACGTGTACGAAGATCATGACCAAGTTCTTTCTTCTTGGTCATGGTGACAGTGACTGATAATAATAAAAGCTTTGCCCCCTTAAGTATACTTTACAGAGCAGGTTACCATTTAACATTATTAGGTCGTAACTGATTACATCTATAAAAAAAAAAAAAAAAAAAAAAAAAAATCTAATTTGGAGCCATGTATAGAACTAAATCTACGGACTGCAAACATTTTAGAGGCAAATATTAGTCAACTCATTGCTGTTTCTTATGTATCAGAAAGCCTTCACAAAAACATTCTGATAAACAAATAACAGAAAAACATCCTAGACTACTCTCTCCAGTCAGCCATAAACCCCGAGATCTGCACCTTTAACAAAGAGAAGGGGTGTCAAAACAAACAAGTTTTCAAGACTGAGATTGTCTGAGGCTTAAATTTAGCTATGGAACAGACATGTTTGTTTAGTCAGTCATTTTTATTGATCGCTTTTCTCTAGGTAAATATGCAGATCTGTAGATCCATCCTAGTTCGCTAGGATGTTTTGATGTTAATCTTATCTGAATACTGTAAACATACACCGCCTATAAACTGCTGCTGTAATCATAAAGATAGTTCTATGCTCATCTCAGTAGTCTTATTTACAATTTACTGAACATAATTTACACACTCAGGACTGTGTGCAGTAACTCTTCTTCAATAATGATTCGATTTAAAATCTTAAAACGGGGCATCACCCAGACGAGGATGGGTTTCATTTTGAGGCCAGTTTCTCTTTAAGGTTTCTCCTTCATGTTGTTTCATGTCACCTGTGGCTTGTATCCAGATTTCTGTAAAAGCAGCTGTCATAATGCCAAATTATATGCTATACAAATAATATGGAATTTTAAATAAAAGCCGCTTAAACATTGGCTAAAATAAAGGATTTCTTTTAATGTACCAATTAGATGGTAAAATATATGGATATACACTATTTTGCCAAAAGGTTTGGGACATCCTCCTTTACATGCACTTGAATGTGATATGGAGTATGCAGCTATAACAGCTTCTTCTGGGAAGGCTTTCCACAAGGTTTAGGAGTGTGTTTATTGAATTTTTTGACCATTTCTCTAGAAGTGCATTTGTGAGTTCAGGCACTGATGTTGGACAAGAAGACCTGGCTCACAGTCTCTGCTCTAATTCATCCCAAAAGGTGTTGACCATCAGGCTGAGGTCAGGACTCAGTCAAGTCAAGGCCAGTCAAGTTCCTCCACACCAAACTCTCTTATCCATGTTTTTATGGACCTGGCTGTATGTACTGGTGTTGTTGAGTCATGTTGGAACAGGAAGGGGTCATCCCCAAAAGTTAGGAGTATGAAACTGTCCAAAATGTCTTGGTATGCTGAATTTTATTCCATTATGACTATGACCATCTTAAATTGCTTATAGATTATGCAGCATGCTTTCAGTTGGTAAAAATCAGAGCTTGTCCTGCAGCGTTTAAGGTGTTATTTCAGGCATTCCTTATTTGGGTTGTAAACCTGTTCTTAAATCTACAACCACTAAGACTTGCAGGCACTTTGTGCTATGTATGAAACACTTTCCATCTATGTGTATACATGACTGCACTTGTTACTGGGCTAGGTTCACATAAACAGTAATATCAGACATAAAGTCTCTTATTGGAAATGTAACAAAGCCAATACCATCATAGATTAGCTACGCCTTAGCCAAATAAGTAATAATATGATAATATAATAAACCAACGTGACTTTGCTTTCATAGCCGCAGAACTGCTGTTTAATTTCCCTAAAAGAAATACGACTGGGCACGGCATCATCAACTGCAGTGTGCTGCAGAGTGTGCTTCGGTAAACCTTTCACACACGCGCCCATGGGCGTAGGCATATAGACACAGACACTGAGTCAACTCAAGGTTTGGTCCAAGGGCAAAACGGGGGTGAAAAAAAATTTGTTTGAGGATCAGGTGTGTTGGACTTGAGTTAACACACAAGTAGTTTACTAGATAAACGGAGCAAAGCTGTAATGAAATATTCACACAGGAATTGAGGCAATTCTAGGAGGTGGAAGCGTTTTATCTTATTTCTAATCGTCAGAAATATAAGTGTCTCCTGAAACACATTTGTCCTTGCTAACATGTCCTTTCCAGTGAAAGATGAGAAGGAACACCGAGTTCAATATCCACACCTCTCAAATGAAAGTCCTGAAAGTCAAAGTCAAAGCTTTATCTCCAAGCAATCTGTTTTTTATGATACCGCTTTGCAATGAGGGTTACATGTTGTGATAGAGAAATCAACAGTGCAACACAATCACATGTTGATTAATTTTCCATAAGAGCAGCTTCGACAGTAGTTCCAGTCACAAGGCAAATGCCAGGAATATCATTTGTTCAAATACACAATACGCCCATTAAAAAAAACAATGTGTAACTGTTGATACAGTGACGTTTTCTGAGCATTTTTGGAAGGGGTCTCCAGTGACAGTGCTTTGTAACAGACAGAGGTTTGGTCTCGTGAGAAAAACATTATGGCTTCCCTCAGAGTGAAGTTTTCACGATACCACAATGCATTTTTTTAATCAATTAACCTCCATAAAGAAATAGACTGGTGAAGCCTGTTTAAAGCTATTATGTATAGCAAGCCCCTTTGTGGGTCACACAGTGAGAAAGGTTGGGTCACACAAAGTCACTAGGCTGTAGCTAAATTTACGTTACGGTGAATGAAACAAAATCTGTCCGATAATGAGCAAACGAATCACAAGAGATGATTCTTTTTTCCCCACACACAAGAATCAGAAGTGTGAATCAACATAGCATTCATTAAACGACTCACTGCATAAATCATCTGTTTCATTTGTTTTAAACGGTCATGTGTCCAGTACAATACACTCGGTTCGATGACCGCGCAGCATATGTTGAAATGGAAAAGTCTTTAAAATCAAAGGCATCACGGACCTGTGAGTAATCTTCAGATCAAGTCTACAAAATCCAAAAAGGAGCCGGGTCCTATCTTGATCTTGGGTTTTATTGCCATTTGGGAAGTCCCTTATTGTCTTTTACGCTTAGAAAAGTTGGCAAGTGCTAGCATGAAACCCAAACATTCTGCACACGCCAACAAAGACCGATCGGATTTTCTTCTAAAATAAGAAGAGTATCTTCATCGGCAAAAACTGATCAAAGGCACAGGCAGCATACCAGAAAAAGCACTGCGAGCCTCATTTCTACCTACATATTGCACACGTATAAACATACACATTAGAGTGTGTGTGGCATAAAAGGAACACCACCACACACCATGTCATAATGTAATGCTTCAATATTAAGTCAGCTTTAGGCTGTGTATGTACACAAGCGCAAGTGTATGGACTGGAACCAGTGCAGCAGTGTGTAGGAGATCTCGCACTCACTGCTTGCTTCCTGACAGCTGTTTCAATCTGCTCCTGTGAGAGAGCCACGGCATTGTCTCCTGTTCGATGATGAGAGCGATGTGTGTACAAGTGTGTGTCCAAAGAAAACATACCAGTGTTGCTGAACTGTGAAGGAACTCTCATAAGAACACCATCCGCCCAGCATCATGAGCAATGGGAGTGCATCCAAACAGAGGGTGTTACGCAATCATGCATTACAGGGAGGAACAAGACCTGGCCAATACTGGAGCTGAACCCCAGAACCGTTAAACGTTTGAGTCCAAACAGTCATTTGTCCAAGTTGTGTGACTTGAGGCTCAAACTAAAAATACAGTGAAATTACTTTCAAGTAACTTATACTATTATTTCTTCATCACAGAATGTTATCAGGAGTGTTTGGTGTGATCTGTTTAAGAATACTGGTACAAGATAGATTAAAAATGTTTTTCTTGGCTAATCCATTCCAGTGTCCTCCAAACATGGATGAGCATAGAAGACAGTCAGGTTGTTATGCATAGCTAGGGTATTAGTCAAACAACGGAAATAAGATGAGGTCATATCACTTGCATTTCAGCAATGGGGGCTGCCATGTGAAGAAAAGAGTCTATAAACATCTATAAGGAAACAGGGAAGGTTTGACAGACAGAAGCTCACTTGGAAAACAAACAGCACTACTAAAGGCCTGGATCATGTAACATTGATAGACTACATGGCCAAAAGTTTGTGGACACACAATGATCACAACCATATGTGCATGCTGAACATCTCATTCCTCTGTTACGGTTACAATAACTCCCACACTTCTTGGAAAACTTTCAACTAGATTTTGGAGCATGGTTATGGGGATTTGCACTCATTCAGCTACAACAGCAGTAATGAGGTCAGTAAAAGGAGGCCTGTGGGTGCAGTCAGTGTTTCAGTTCACCCCAAAAGTGTGCAGTGGGACTGAGGGTCAGGGCTCTGTGCTGAAAAATTCAGTAATTCCACACCAACCTTGGCAAAGCATGTTTCAGTGGAGCTCACTTTATGCACAAGGTGACTGCCATGCTGGTACTTCATTTGAGACCTTTTGTTCATTTTGAGACCTTTTGTTGGTTAATGTAAATTGTAATGTTGAAGGAGACAAGGGGACAGTGGTAGATCAAGTGGTCTGGATCATTGACCGGAAGATCGGGGGTCAAGCCCCAGCACCGCCGAGCTTGAGCAGGGCCCCCAACCCACCCTGCTCCAGGGGCACTTCCAGCGCTCTAACCCCAACCCCAAAGGATGCGATACGCGAAGAAAGAATTTCACTGTGCAGTAATGTATATGTGACAAAGACAACTTGACAAATACATTCTATACAACTGATTGCTTCAAACTTTCTGGCAACAGTTTGGGGGAAAACCACAAAAAAGCCCAAAACAGTAATAAGGACTGTATAATACTGTATAATGAACTGTGTCACAATATGCTGACGTTTCCCAGATATAGGTCCTTTTACAACACTAACAAACGTCATGTTACTTACAGCTGTTTAGATCTTAAAATATATTGATGTCTGGGTTGATGCATTTTTCCAACACTATCTTGTTCAACAATATTTTTCAGATATTAAAATGACTGCATGCCTCTGTATTAGCTCAGTGAAATACTATACTACATCATGTATTGTTAAAATGTCCAAATATTTTTAACATTTTGCACACAGACTGGTAATAGTAATGCCTTAAATACATTAATGGATAGCAACAAAGTTAACACGCAGACTGAAGAAACATGGAGCCTTTAGTTTTTCACCCAATCTGTCCTTCTTTAATCTGTCTCTTGCAGCTGTAGGAGTGGGACAGTACCATCTTGAGACCATAAGCCCAAGCCCAGCCTGCCCTCTTGAACATGCTAAAGGACCTGGAGGGTGAGATAAGGTAAAGAGAGACACAAAAGTGGAATAAAACGCTGCTTTAAGACTACACTGCACTCAGCATGATCACAAGGTGAATTCTAACTCTTGTTGTGATCAGGCCAATGGCTATGATGAACTGCAGCCTACCTAAATCAAGGTTAATCGACTGTTCTGTGCAGTTTGTAGTGCACTCTGTACAGCAAGTTCTCTCCAGGGTGTAAGCTTTCACTCATAGTGAAAGAAAGAAATTAAACGCACATCAAATATTATATCCTCTTTTTCCACCATGTCATCTGGCCAGGTCAGGGGAGGTCAAAGTGATCAGGGTTTCAACAAGATGCCTGTTCTGCCCGATTGAATGTCAGGGGAAATGTTTAAACACTGAACTGCAAGTCATCAGCTACTGCATGACAAAGGACGGTTATTTAATGCATACTGAAGGTCAGAGTGCACGTATGTCCTAATCTACACGTAATGCAGTATATTCACACAGCTGGAACAGTGGCAGCCCAACTGAGATAACAACTAGAAGGCCAAGTGTTTAAATCTCAGGACTGCCAGAGAAGCATTGTTGAGATATACTTAGACTGCTTAGTATCCTGTATTTTTTTGTAATTCATATTAAAAAATATATACTTATCAATTACAATGTACAGTGATGAAGCATGGTTAGGTATTCTCTTTAAATTATTCAACCTGTTAAAAAAAAGGAAAGGAATCCAGGACTCTTTCGAAATGCTCTTATGTTGACATCAGATGCCATTTAACAAGACCAACAAACCACCTACTAAACAAATAAATGATGTTCTTAAAAACAACAAGCATTTCCTATGATGTGAGAGAAGGTGGAGAGCTCTAAAGAGGTCATTCTCACCAGCAGGAATTGGTGGCTCCATCTCCAAGCTGACCGCTGAGCTAATTAAAAGGAAAGTTCAGAGACAGTCATGACAGCCAAAGGCGCTGCCTCACTGTCCACTGTGACTTATGGACTCATTAAGTCTCACCCACACATCCCCTCCTCTGAGAGCGCCTACTGAGCTAAGACATCCGTACTGGAATGGCAATATAACAAAAATATTGTGTGATACTTGAAAGCATTTCTATGATACTAATGTATCACAATATACAGGTTTGCCAGCAAACTGGCTGCAATAAAGCAGTGATGTATTAATAAAATAAACAATTTTTTTACAAACATAAATTATTTAACACTGTTAAGGAAGAAACATCCAACATCTACTGATGGAAAAATACTGATCTTCACATACTCAAAATATTAGAAAGTATCATAATATTCATCATTCAACTTCATTTTCTGCATGAAAAGTGCAGCAGTTTATTTCATGCTTCAATGCTAAAAATATCCTATGATTTCAAAAGCAAAAATTTCCCCATAAGCCCAGAAGGGCTACAAGAGGTCAAATAATATCAGTATAGAATCCAGGCTCAATTACAATGTTCCTGTTTTTAATAAGATCCACCGAGATTAACGGACAGGATGAAAGAAAAGGCTTCTCTGTGAAGGCTTTTGCTCCCCATCCATCTGCGTCGCTTACAATAGCCGGAGTGTCACTTTCATTAAGCGCCCCATCTCGTCAGCTGAGGAGGAATGAAGAATGATGGTACTGCTTTCACACTGAACCTGCCAGCTGAACCTGAACCACTATAGAGCAGAGATTAGCATTTAGAACTGTTTGAAGAGCGTCTGGGAACAAAAAGGTGTGGAAATTGGTTTAATGGCTTTCCTGCTGCCACATACAGAGATAAAGTTCATTTGGAAAAAAATAAATAAAGCTTAATAAGATCCTCAGGCTTTGCCAATATCAGAAAGAGCTCTGGGGTAAAGTAAGGTAACAGGAATGAAAATCTCAGCTTGCAAAAACAAAGCTTATCTGCCAGACTCGAAACACGGGCTGAAAATTGCTGCCTAAATTACGCTAAGTAGAAGCATTCATTTCGAATGCACAATATAATCATATGTAAATGATTTTTTAGCTTCATTGACCTTTTGAAACTGCAATTCCAACAATAACTGCATTCACTTTGCAAAATCAAGCCAAGCTTAGCTTTAACATAAAACCATCTATATCTAACTGGGATGAAGTGAGGATATACAATCTTCTCGGGAATGATAAGCAATCTAATCTCATCAACCAAACCAAACAACCCCTCAGCTTAATGCCTTAAAAACTGACCTGGTAAATTGACTGTCCACTTATCACCTGCTAATTATCATAAAATGTATATACAGTTTGTGGAAATCTGACTTACCTTACCTTTTCCTTATCACCTGCTTTATCACCCCAAACTTTAGCCACAAAGCACACAATTGTACAGAATGTCTTTTTATGCAGTATAATTCTGACTTTCCAGAAAGGTCCATGAAGACAGGGTCCGCCAAGGTTGGAGTGGAAGAATTCAAGTGTCCTTCTTTCAGAGCCCTGACCTCAACCCCTCTGAACACCTTCGTAATGAACTGGAACGCTGACTGTGCCCCAGACCTCCTCACCCCACATCAGAGCCTGACCTCACTAAGGCTCTTACAGCTGAATGAGTACAAATCCCCACAGCCATGATCCTCAATCTAGTGGAAAACCTTCCCAAAAGACTGCAGGTTATTAAAACAGCAAAGGGGGAGTAAATCAAGGGAATGGGATGTTCATATGTCAAAGAGATATGAATTTGATGTTCAAGAGATCACAGACCTTTGACCATATAGTGTAATTACACTCTTCAGATATTCCTATTCTCACTGCTCATGTGTTTTTCACCCATGTCCCATTCAGCTTTGGCTTAAAATGACCACATCCCCATCATCTTCCAGAAATTAAATAACATGAAGCCTATTTCTTTGTTCGCTATGAGTTGCTCTTTAGTTTTTCAGCAAAATATAAACATCATATGGAGATACTGCACAAATTTCAGCCTCACTTCAATAGATAGTTTTGCCTGAATACCAAGAAATGCTGCTGTAATAATAAAGACTGTTCTGTGCTCTTCCCAGGACTTCAAAATACACCGATCAGCCATAACATTATGAGCACTGCCAGGTGAAGAAGTGATGATCTCCTCATCGTGGCACCCGTTAGTGGGTGGGATATATTAGGCAGCAAGTGAACATTTTGTCCTCAAAGTTGTTGTGTTAGAAACAAGAAAAATGGACAAAGTGTAAGGATTTGAGGGAGTCTGACAAAAAGCCAAATTGTGATGGCTAGACGACTAGATCAGAGCATCTCCAAAACTGCAGCTCTTTAATGTTGCTACAAATGCATATGTCTCTCATGGAGTTATTCTTGCCGGAGTCACCTCTGGCTTAGAGATCTACATCTGGATTCCTGTGAAGCTGCTTTATGACAGTGTCTATTGTTAAAAGTAGTATACACATAAAAGTACAACTCCACTAATGTGATTCATCATCCAATTATCTCTCACTAAAGAAACAGAATTTATTCCAGGACCTACTTTGTAGCCTCAACTAAATTAATCATTTGTTAAGTTCCAGATGCATTCTAGTCTCCAGTTGATGTGATGAGGCAAATCACATGCTAAAGCAATGAAGTAATAAGCTGGAAGCTTTCCCACTCCCAAAAGCACAGTGAAGCAGCTGCACTGTGGTAATACAGCACATGAACACTGAATAAAATCAAGGGGAAAAAAAAAGAGAGAAAAAAATATTGCAAGGACTGCTCAAATATCTTCATGAAGACAGGATACATGTTGAGGCAGCCCATGATGACGTCCATTGATCACCCTGAGGACTGAATAAAATACAATGCATTATTAGTTTGGCTGGAAGCTAAGACTGATTTATAGGAACAGAAGGAGAAATGTGAGCGTCTGGGGATGGAGACGGAAACGTAAATTGAAGAAAATGCTGGGCTCGGTACTGTCAGGTAGAAAAATATTTTTGTTAGTGTGCCAAAATTACAATCCGTGCCATTTTTATGTCACCGAAAATTAGTAATTTGAATGATTTATCTAGTCTATTAGTGGTGTGTCTTTCATAACTACTAAGAGAAAACACTGTTTCTACACTGCAGATCAAGGAACCAAAGATGCATATGTGCACATAGGGGTTGAGTAATGTAATAATATCAGTAAAAAGATCATATCTATGTAACTGTGTAGCTGATATGATCGGTCATATTGGGATATTGTGATTTAATCAAAAATGCAAGACGTTCTCGTGACATTCCACATCGAGTTTTATCGCAACACCACATACATGACATCCCTAAAACAGCACATGGCATCTTGTAAATCTGGCTTTATGCTGTTAGAAATTTTGCTGTCACAGGGAGAAAAGAAAAATCACACAAAACATGCAAAATGTTTGAGTTGAAATACACCGATCAGGCATATTATTGTGTTGGTCCCGCTTTTGCAGCCCTGACCCATCATGCACTGTGTATTCTGATACCTTTCTATCAGAACCAGCATTAACTTCTTCAGCAATTTGAGCAACAGTAGCTCATCTGTTGGATCGGATCACACGGTCCAGCCTTCTCTCCCCACGTGCATCAATGAGCCTTGGCCGCCCGTGACCCTGTCTCCGGTTCATCACTGTTCCTTCCTTGGACCACTTTTGATAGATACTGACCACTGCAGACCAGGAACACCCCACAAGAGCTGCAGTTTTGGAGATGCTCTGATCCAGTGGTCTAGTCATCACAATTTGGCCCTTTGTCAAACTCCCTCAAATCCTTACGCTTGTCCATTTTTCCTGCTTCTAACACATCAACTTTGAGGATAAAATGTTCACTTGCTGCCTAATATATCTCACCCACTAACAGGTGCCATGATGATGAGAACGGTGTTATTCACTTCACCTGTCAGTGATCATAACGTTATTACTGGCGGCCGATTTAGTGCGACTGTGACCTGTGAAGCTCTGGCGGCTTCTTAAAATTTTGAACTCTCATGATGTGATTGCTGCTCAAACGTTCACCAGAAAGCACTAATAAGAGGAATGACATGATTTGAAATACTTATTCATAATACATATTCACAGCTTTTATTCACAGCCTGTTATGGAATTCTACCAAGATTTTATTGGGATTATCTCATCCAGCATTACAAGTTATAAACACCAAAATCACACAATGTCAAACTGGCCGAACATAATGAACTTTAAACAAGAGAAAAATGCGCCTCCGTCCTGAGAATCATTGGTCATTTGAAACCACAGCGTGTGACGACATCAGAATGTTATTTCTAATTGTTCAGTTTTGATAAAGCTTTACCATGCTTCATTTGGTAAGTATAATGTCCTCTTACATTTTAACAGAGTACAGACGTCTTACTGGGCCACGGTATCACAATCACAGCCAACCAGTTTCCATTAAGCTGCATTCAAATCACCATGGATCAAGTGAGGCTAAGTTTCTAATCTACAAGCGTTTATCATAATAAAACAGCCTCAGAACCGCTGGTGCTTTTAATTATGGCAGGCTTCATTTGGGTTCCTGCTTCAAATCAGTCGGAGGATTGAAATGATGACAGAGCTGCAAATGATTAATAGTCCAACAAACATCGTGCTTAACGGTCGCTGACGGGTTCGTATTTTCCTGCATTTGCATGCGAAGATTTCAGAAAGACGCTCAACATCCGCTCATCTATGACAAAGTGTTTATAACAGTGACTTATAAGTGCTTCATAAGTGACTTCATGAATGCTAAATAAATAAAGTGTCTTAACAAAACGACCTAAACTAGTATAAGATTCAGTTAGTTAAACAACCTGTTATGAAACCTGTCTTAGATCATATGGAACATCTGCTATACAGGTCCCTGTGTATAGAAACAATGACGTATTAGAACAAGCGCGTTAATATTAACCTAGCGGTCACGTTATGGTCAGGGCTAATGTAAAAGCCACACATTTATATAAAAAAATAATGCACACCTTCTGACCAATCAGATTCAAGCATTCAGCCACACTGTGGTTTTTTAAAAAACACCATGGAGCAGCTTTATATTCCTGAGGCACATTAAAAAGGAATCGCTAACGCTAATAAAATGATTAAACCTCTTACAGAGTGCCGAGTGAAATGTGTGCATTAGACTGAATCAGTAGACACTCATGTAACTCCTGATTTAAACAGCGCTTTACACAAGGGCTCATACTACTGGATTATTCATTTAGTACGTACAGTTTCAGAAGAAAGAGCTTAAATTGTGTGAAGTGTTTCTTTCATCACTTTCTATTCCTCTTCTGTGGAGACAGCTGTACAGTGAACCCTGTGGGAGTGAGGGTAATGCAATATAGTCCATGAGAGCGGAAAAAGATTTTCGAGCTTTATGCAAACAAAGTGGCTTGCACATGCCGCAAAACCCCAAATCAGCCAATGATGGTGAAAAGAGTGATCAGTATCACTGTAAGGTGGAAGCGTTACTCTTTGTGTACATGACATTTATTTTCAACATGCATGCATTACATGAAGCAACTGATTTCTGAAGTCAAACTATGCGTGCACCAATGACGCAACAAATCTAAACAACTGGCTTGAAAGATCTGCATCGTCCGACAGCAATTTACGCCGTGTTAATTAAAGCTGTCTATATATATATATAAGTCATCGGGACAGAGTGCAAAGTGCTGCTAGTGATTTTAAGTGTACTGAAATGTTGGTCATTGTGTATCTAGTGGTAGTTAGAGGAGTTGCATATCATAATGGCCGAGTAATTATTGGCGCAGAATTAATAAATCAGACTACAAGAGTAAATACTCATTCCATTAAAGGAACAGTTCAGAAACCGTTCTGATCATCCTTGAGAATAATGCATTAATATTAAGAGTACACGCAATGAAAACGCACGCTATTAACTTGGCGTGTGTGAGTGAGCGAGTGTTTGAGCAGTGAGCTACGTGGATGAGTGTATAGACCTTGAGTGCGAGAGGAAAACAAAAGAAGGACAGGATGTTTTTCAGCTCTGTTATTCATACAGCCGATTGCCAAGTCTCCAAGACGGAAAAGTTAAAATGACAACTATTGAGACAGCAAATTTCTTTCACATGATTTTTCCACTCTTGACTAAAGATTAAAATAAGGGTGTGGGGGGTTTATTATGCAATCAGAGCACATTGTACTACAGAATTTACAGTTACTGTTTGCTACAAAACAGAAAACATTTGCTTCAGTTCATTTAGTCTCAGAAACACACACGTTGATGCATGTAGCATTCTTCACACACTTCACTGCTGACATGCCCCTGCTACGTTCAGATCCGTAGACCAGCTGTAGCAGAGGCAAGTCAGCCTCAGGCTGGCTGCGATACGAATGCTGGCATCCTGCAGCTGCAGAGGAAGGCTTGCAGTAACCCAGTTAATAAACGTGTGGCATTTACATACCTTTTCTAAAGATCATTTGAACACACAGTACTCTGAGTAATAATTGTGTTTTAACAGACAGATGTGAAGCAAACACCACCTATAACCTTTTTACAAAACGGTCATGCTGTTGATCGTGTAGAATTTATGATGTCACTCAAGGAAGAGTGAGTGAAACAAATGAATTTCAAGGTGTCTTGCTCCCACCACATGCACTGACCTTTATCTGAAAAACATACACAGATCAGGCATAACATTATGACCACCCGCCTAATATTGTTTTGGTTCCCCTTTTGCTGCCAAAACAGCCCTGACCCATCATCCACTGTGTATTCTGACACCTTTCTATCAGAACCAGCATTAAGTTCTTCAGCATTTTGATCAACAGTAGCTCGTCTGTTGGATCGGATCACACGGGCCAGCCTTCACTCCCCACGTGCATCAGTGACCCTTGGCCGCCCGTGACCCTGTCTCCGGTTCACCACTGTTCCTTCCTTGGACCACTTTTGATAGATACTGACCACTGCAGAGCGGGAACACCCCACAAGAGCTGCAGTTTTGGCGATGCTCTGATCCAGTCGTCTAGCCATCACAATTTGGCCCTTTGTCAAACTCGCTCAAATCCTTATGCTTGTCCATTTTTCCTGCTTCTAACACCAACTTTGAGGACAAAATGTTCACTTGCTGCCTAATATATCCCACCCACTAACAGGTGCCATGATGAGATAATCAGTGTTATTCACGGCACCTGGAACTGGTCATAATGTTATGCCTGATCGGTGTATGTCTTATAGCCATATGATCTACTCATGATCAAGTGTCAAGTCCTACAATAAAAACTTTTATTTTGTATTAAAGATGAGAAGGATGTGTAATTGGTGTTGAACCTTTGCTGTGATGAGCATGTGTACATTGTGAAGACTCTCCCATCTCTGTGATTTGTACACAGGTTGTTTATCCTGAACAATTACTGCATATGTCCTCAGGTGCCATTACTTATCTGACGGCCTGGAGTCTGAATAGTGCTTTTCAGACATGTTTAAAATTGTTTGTGCAGGAACATTTCAGAAAGTACACTGTGTGCGCGTGTGCGTGTGTTATGAGAGAAAATGAAAATGGTGAAATAGAAGCTGTGGACACTTGTGAAATCCATCTTGTACTGTTTTCTCCAGCCGTGAGTCACGCAGTGAGGAGTTCAGGTGGCTCCTCTGCCAAAACACTGCAGATATTCACATGTTCTCTTCTAATCTCAGTGAGACTCCAGGCTCTCACCATGTTTTCAGATGTAGACTTCAGTTCTCGTAAGCAAATTTCTTCTGATAAGAGCTGACAAAATGCCTTACTACATTATTAAACATGTCAGTCATTTCCAGCTTCGTACAGGGTTCATGCTTCATTCAGGAAAATGTTTTCTTTTGTTAATGTTCATGAAAACATTTTTTTGGTGCTATAAGCATGTTCCATCTGTCTTCCTGATAAAATGTTGAAAGGTTAAGCCCCTAAAAATAACAGGATAGTGATATCAAGCTCGAATGATAAAGGTCATGCCATGAAACTTTGACAAGAAACAGTATTTATCTGCGATTTAATAACACTTTACTGTGAGCAAGATCTGGAACAATTCGTGACTGTGAAATATTTCATGTTTTCAATTTCAAGGCTCTAATTCGCCAAAGGTTTTTACAACTTGTGCAGTTTAGTTCCAGGAGCCGTTCCAGTGACGGTTTTCTTCCTCAAATTCTCATTTTTCAACTTCTGTACAAAATTAGCATGAAATCAATGAAGTTTTCAATTGTCAGTAAAAAGAGTTTAGAAAAAGACCAGTTCTATTCATATCAGTTTCAGTCATCATCATATCGCCCAGCTAAGATTTTACCTTTGTCGTATTTGTAGCTAAAAAAAACGTTAGGTACACCGATCAGGCATAACATTATGAGCACTGACAGGTGAAGTGAATAAGACTGATGATCTCCTCATCATGGCACCTGTTAGTGGGTGGGATATATTAGGCAGCAAATGAACAATTTGTCCTCAAAGTTGATGTGTTAGAAGCAGGAAAAATGGACAAGTGTAAGGATTTGAGCGAGTTTGATAAGGGTCAAATTGTGATGGCTAGACGACTGGATCAGAGCATCTCCAAAACTGCAGCTCTTGTGGGGTGTTCCCGGTCTGCAGTGGTCAGTACCTATCAAAAGTGGCCTAAGGAAGGAACAATGGTGAACCGGCGACAGGGTCATGGGCGGCCAAGGCTCATTGATGCACGTGGGGAGTGAAGACTGACCCGTGTGATCCGATCCAACAGACGAGCTACTGTTGCTCAAACTGCTGAAGTAGTTAATGCTGGTTCTGATAGATAGGTGTCAGAATACACAGTGCATGATGGGTCAGGGCTGTTTTGATGCTCTGATCCAGTGGTCTAGCCATCACAATTTGGCCGTTCTCGCTCCAACACATCAACTTTGAGGACAAAATGTTCATTTTCTGCCTAATATATCCCACCCACTAACAGGTGCCATGATGAGGAGATCATCAGTCTTATTCACTTCACCTGTCACTGCTCATAATGTTATGGCTGATCGGTGTATATAGACTGCTGATCAACTTGTGTTGAGGTTATTAAAATCACGAATTAAATAAATAAACAAAACACTCAGGAGCTGGTTGAATCTATCACTTCGGGCCTGAACCCGTGCTCCTACCAGTGAAATATTTACTCCTGTAAATATTTTACTTGCCATCAAGGAAGTAATGATGTTAATGAATAATCTAATGCTCCCTAATGAACAGAAACGGTAGCATCAACGTTAGAGGCGTGCGAAGGCATGAGTAGGTTGGAAAATGTCTGGGTATAAACCAAGGTGGTTAATAATGAACTTCATGAAAACACTGAGAGCATGAAACAGACGTCTTTATTTTACTCTAAAGAAGATCATGGACTCAGCTATGTTTTTGTCCATTTGAACAGAAATTCTAAACAAACTGGATGTTAACCTGTTAGTATGCTGCTTGTAAACTTTCTATTTACAATATAAATATAAAAAAGCAGTCCGAATTGCATTAAAGAAAATTTTCAAGATTTTTGCTTTACAAATTGACAAGCAGAACAGCATTAGAATATTATCTTTAGGTAATTATCCAAAGCTGATTACATCTCAGTCTCAAACGGAGTCCAATCTCATACTGGTTTGTCAAATCACGCTGGGAATTAAATGATGAACCGATGGAAGCAGCACGTCACCCACCGGCACCTGCCTCAGCATCTTATAGCACAGATGTGACAAAATTTGCATGAACTATAATAAAACAAAACAAAGAAAATAAAGAAAAACATCAAAAATATATACATATATAAATATATTCTATAAAAAGAAACACAAATAGTAATCGTGCTTGATGCACTGTATTTTTATATCCACTATAAACCTGTCAGTTATAAACACCTTTCTGCTTTTATGCCTACCTGTGGGTGTTTATTATAATTAAATCCATTTATAGGGAATTTGTTTGAGCATGCGGACGGCTGGGAAAATTGCCTCTAAAGCCGATTTGCCACTTGCTTTATAAAAAAAATAATAAAAATAAATAGATGACAGTATCTCTCTATGGAAAATAGTTCTAAGTGTTTACCATGGTACAGGAAAGTGTAATTAGATCATAAAACGCATGACTTTATGAAATGGCAGGTCATGTATCAGTGGTTTACCGAGGAAGAAGGGAGTCTGTCGGCTAATTTGCATACTCATACAATTTACATTTGTTTTTTTACACTGTTTTTTTTCCCTCTTTTGACACAGCAAGCTCCAAAATGAAAAGCCGATCATTTTGGTTGGCTTTAAGCAGGTGCAGAAATTCATTATCATCTATTAAAAGACAGATCATGATTCTGATCGAAAAATCAGCTATCGATTTAGATCAGTTACGGCTGTTTTTCTTGCCCTAGGAATCAAAGCTCACTGCTCAAACAAGTTAAAATGTTCCGGTTTTATCTCTAGCTCGTCTCTGCACATGGCTACTGGATGTCAGCTGCCAGCATTGTACACACCTAACTGCTGTCACTCATCTGTTCCCACAGGATCACAAGAGCCACAGCAGACAAAAGGAAAATACGTTCATTACAGGTGTGTGTGCACACCCTTTACGTTTCACCTTGAGCTCCACAAAACCCACATAATTACCACAATGACAGTGCTTAAGTCCTGAATACAAACGCAACATTCATCATGGTGAGAAAAATGATCTCGGTCAAGAGGACAATCCAAGCTCACCAAGCATGCAGACATCTCCATATAATCAGCGGAAGTATAGCCTAAAAGCATTATACTATTCAGAACTAAACAGCAGAGAGAGCAGAGTGCCGCATGTTTGGGGGATAAGAACAAAAATATGAATGAAAAATAATGCAAATTCAATTTGTATTACAAGCCTATATAAAAACAGAGGATATCTCCATGCTGGATGTTCATACAATTAACACTACACAACAAGACCATCAGCAGAGCTACCAAAATCATGCTGGACTATACATGAAAGGAAGTGTGGCTGGAAGAAAATTTTGGATGATGGAAAAAGGAAAAGAATGGATGAGTGGTCAGATGGATGGATGGATGGATGGATGGATGGATGGATGGATAGATACATGGAAGGAAGAGTGGCTGGAAGAAATTTTTGGATAGATGGAAAGAAGAATGGATGGATGGATGGATGGATGGATGGATGGATGGAAAGAAGGAAGAAAGGAAGAAGAGAAAGGATGGAAGGAAGGATGGAAGGAAGGAGAGATGGAAGAGATGGATACATGAATCCAAAGAATGGAGGGGTGGGAGGGTAGCTGGATGGACGGATGGACAGATGGATGGATGGATGGATGGAAGGAAGGAAGGAAGGAAGGAAGGAAGGAAGGAAGGAAGGAAGGAAGGAAGGAAGGAAGGAAGGAAGCAAAAGATAGAAAGATAGATGAAGGGAAAGAGAAGTTTGAAAGATGGATGCATGTACGCTCTGTGAGGTAAGACACGTCTCTGACAGTACCTGAAAGAGAGCAATTATTCTCTCATGCTGCCCAAAACCAACAACTGTGTTATGTTTAGAAGTTTAAGGAAACAAACTCAAACTCAGTACAGCTGACTTTGTCCAGTTCTTTAACAGGCAACAATAACACACATTAGCACATCTATTAGCAAGTACGACATGGAACCTTAACCATACTGGTTTCATGTAATGTAGTACAGGGCAGCACAGAGGTACAGCTCCAGGGCTCGGAGTCGGATCCTGAGCTCAGGTTACTGCAGTTTTTGTGCTTGTTCTTCCTTTCGGTGGATTAGCGACTATAACTTTCTAAAACTGTGTGAATGAGTGTGTGCACAGGGTCATGCTACAGACTGGACTTCACCTGTATAATCACCTGTATTATAACGCAAACTAAAGAAGTGTGTCGAGAAACATTGATCACGTAGATCAAGTCCTGGACTCATTTCATTATAGTACATAATTCAGTCTAAAGTTAAATACAGTATGCATGTACACTGTATTACCAAGGGTTTTGGGACACCGCTCCAAATCATTGAATTCAGGTGTTGTTTTTCAGGGGTTTGGCTCCGCCCCCTAGTTCCAGTGAAAGGAACTCTTAATGCTTCAGCATACCAAGACATTTTGGACAATTTCATGCTCCCAACTTTGTGGGAACAGTTTGGGGATGACCCCTTCCTGTTCCAACATGACTGAACACCAGTGCACAAAGCCAGGTCCATAAAGACATGGATGAGTGAGTTTGGTGTGGAGGAACTTGACTGACCTGCACAGAGTCCTGACCTCAACCTGATAGAACACCTTTGGGATGAATTAGAGCGGAGACTCACTCCTCGGAACACACTCCTAACCCTCGTAGGAAAACCCTCCCCAGAAGAGTTGAAGCTGTTATAGCTGCAAAGAGTGGGCCGAAGTCCATATTACATTCAAGTGCATGTAAAGGCAGAGGCCCCTAGTTTTGTCCTGGCTCACAGTCTCAGCTCCAATTCATCCCAAAGGTGTCCTACAGGGTTGAGGTCAGGACTCTGTGCAGGTCAGTCAAGTTCCTCTACACCAAACTCTCTCATCCATGTCTTTATGGACCTTGCTTTGTGCACTGGTGTTCAGTCATGTTGGAACAGGAAGGGGTCATCCCCAAACTGTTCCCACAAAGCTGGGAGAATGAAATTGTCCAAAATGTCTTGGTATGCTGAAGCATTAAGAGTTCCTTTCAGTGGAACTAAGGGGCCGAGTCCAACCCCTGAATTCAATGATTTGGAGGGGTGTCCCAATACTTTTGGCAATTCAGTGACCTTAACTGCATGAGATGAAGCCTTCAGCACTAGCATGCTGTAATTGTACAATGCATACACATGAGATCACCAACATGTACACGTCAGATTTTTTATCTCACTCACCCCATCTTTTCCTTCACTGGACTGTTGTTGCCCATTGCTGCAGAGTTTCCTCTTATTTTTGTTCTCCGTCCTCTTCATTTTGGTGAAAACAGAGACGACAGCTGAGGAGCTGATCAAATCAGAGGATCATAGTCGCTGAATACCTTTAAGTAGTTTTCCCTGATGGCTCTTCACACCCGGATTCCATTAAATTAATGGAGGAAATAAAATCCCCAAGCTGATAAAGTGTGATAAAAGGTTTTGTGTGTGATTGTCTGGATGTCATACCCAGCAGCAGCAGCACTGTCCACTTCAAGTCCACAAACAAATCTCTGTGAATGTAAGCTCAGCTCGCGCTAACCTAGCTTAAAGGAAAGCCGGCTAGCGATATAAAAAAAGCTAACCAAGCTCGGAAAGTCTTCAGTGAAATGATAACGAGTCCATAGAAGAGGTTTCGGACACAAAAGTTAAAAAAAATAAATAATAATAGGCACTTTACGTAGGTAGCCGTTACTGTGGTTACAACTCAGCTAGCAAGCTAATAAAAGCGCTGAGGAAATTAGCTGAATTTAACGTTCCCGCTTCTCGAGAATGACGCTAGCCTTGGAGCTAATTCTTCACTAGTCTTCATTTAACTCCATCCGAGTGGAATGGGGGGGGATCTTGTCTAAAATTCCTCTTCCATGTCGCATGTCTTCGCTTTTCCGCGCGTCTTCTCCACCAGCAGCTGATGAAGCAGTTAGCTAGTTTAGCTAAAACCGGCTGCTTACTTCACCCAACTAAAGCAAAGCGCTCGCGCCTCACTCATGCCCAGTGCCGGTGAATCACAACAATGTTCCGGCTGCACTGTCCTCAGATCAGCGTAGCTTCTGTCTCACACACCGTCTCCCTGCCCTCATGGTGCGCACATCCGGAATAAACACACCGTAGGGATGACGGCAGGTTTAATCCCACTGGACCCCGAGTTCCTTTGCCCCTCAGTTACAGAAATTTTTCGCCGCTTCCTGAATCGCCCTGAACCGCTGATCTGAAATCAGCCAGCTGCAGCACTCGCACTCGCAGGTAAACTCTACACCACTGATCTGAGATCAGTCTGCCGGAGCACGAGCACGCGCAGACAAACTCTACAGCGCTGATCTGAGATCAGTCTGCCGGAGCACGAGCACGCGCTGTGACGCGCAGATAAACACTTCAGTGCTGATCCGGGAGCAGTTCAGCCTCACGCAGGCTGAGCACGTGGAAGTTGTGGCGCACACCAGTGTTTGGATGTGAATCTGCTGCCACCTACAGTGCATTTTTCTACAATGCCGTGTTTATATTCTGTTCATTTATTTGCATTTTTATTATTTCATTAATCTGTGACTTATTCGATTATACAGTGCCTTGTACAATTCAATAAACGAAATAAAACAAAATTATAAAATAAAATTAATCCAGATAATCATGCATAACACCAAATGTTACCAAATCTATCTATCTATCTATCTATCTATCTATCTATCTATCTATCTATCTATCTATCTATCTATCTATCTATCTATCTATCTATCGCCAAAGGTTTTGGGACACCCCTCCAAATTGAATTCAGGTGTTGTTTTTCAGGGGTTGGATTCGGCCCCTTAGTTCCAGTGAAAGGAACTCTTAATGCTTCAGCATACCAAGACATTTTGGACAATTTCATGCTCCCAACTTTGTGGGAACAGTTTGGGGATGACCCCTTCCTGTTCCAACATGACTGAACACCAGTGCACAAAGCAAGGTCCATAAAGACATGGATGAGAGAGTTTGGTGTAGAGGAACTTGACTGGCCTGCACAGAGTCCTGACCTCAACCTGATAGAACACCTTTGGGATGAATTAGAGTGGAGACTGTGAGCCAGGACAAAACTGGGACATCTGCCTTTACATGCACATGAACTTAATATGGAGTTGTTCCACCCTTTGCACCCATAACAGCTTTAACTCTTCTGGGAAGATTTGTGGGACACCCTTTTACTGAGACGTTTTACACGTTTCATGATACACTCAATAATTAAGGAATGGACGTTCTGACTGAACTGGAGTTACTATGTTGATGTGACTTCTTTTCCTGTAACAGCTCACTCAGAACATGCTTGATTCCTCTTACACCTTAGCAAATTGTCAATGATTGCAAAATTTTTTTTATGTATGAATAAAAATATACTTTTATCTGTTTATAGGTACAGTTGTAGATCATCCACAAAACAAGTTAGGCCCTGTTATCACTTATGTTATAACGGCTATAAATGGTCATCCTTCACCCGCCTCTCTTTTTGTTCTGTTTTTGCAGTTAATAAAGCAAAAAAAAACCCCACAGCCTGCCATTTTACCAAGAAACAGGAAACCTCAACCTCTTCTGTTTCCCGTGCTGAAATAAGGCATGTGTAAAAGTCGACATTACTCAAACGGCTAAGTAAACCTTATGGCTAAGTAAACCTTATGTTTATGTCTGGCTTTAAGACCAGTGGACGACAGGAATGTATCCACTGAATACTCTGCGAGATGTGACACGTGGAGCTGTGACATTTTAGAAAGCAGGCAATAAACAGAACATCATTAAAACAGAAGCAACCAGTGAAATGATTAACCAGACTTCAGTCATCAAAGTTAAAATCCATATATGGACTAAACAACAAACAGAAGTTGGATGAAAAAGTGAAAATTGAGTATATCAATAATTGTTCACATACTGTGGAAAATATTTATTGATTGAAAATATCCCAAAAGCTTTTTCCACTATGTGAAACTAAAAGTTCCACAATATATCTTCATTACAAACACAGGGGGGGGAAGAGTTAGTAAAATAACCTGTTAGTATCATTTGCAAATGATAGATGGTATCATAGATGGTAGTCTTTTTACTGCTTGTTTAGGTGTAGACAAATAAGACAGCAAAGTAAGCAGGATCATTTATTTGCCGTTTGTTGTAAATGTTATTGCATAAGAATGATCAACATTTGAAGCATTCAACTGAACTCACTTCTAAGGTGTGACAACGTCATTTAGTAATAATATCAGTAATTAAACCTTGCACATGTGTAAAACCTGTACCTCTTGGCTCCACAATTATTTTAATTCATGGAAACAATTGTGTTAATTGTGTAATTGTATAATGTGATTTTCTCTGAAGGGAAACTGGCTTGGTATGGCAGGTAAGGGCTCTAATATTTATTACATTATGAAGTTAAAGTAAGATTTACATATAAATAAGAATCATTCCTGGGTCAGATATTTCTTCTCTGGATAGAATCCTTTAAGAACTATAGTGGCCAGTAAAGAGAGGAAAGCTACTGTAGTGAGGATCATCCTCATTGCCTTGAACCAGCTGGGGTACGTGGGTAAAAGGGCCAGGTCGTAATGCAGCGATATTCCCAGGCCCATGATCACCATCATGCTTGACTGGACAATGTTGTGGCTGAACAGCAGAGCTACCCATGCTATTATAGAGGGAACGACGCTGTTGGCTAGGTTCAGCCAGTCGGGTTTCGCAGGGCTGCCCTCGGGTAAGGCGAAGCCCCAGCGAGCGCCGCCGAGAAAGGAAACGATGGAGGCGCCATACACAACTTGCGCATAAGCTAATTCGGGAATGTACGTCTCTGTGACAGCCATGAGTAACGGAGCAGATACAAATGGTAGGAGACCGGAAAACCCTAGATACAGCGCCGGTTTGGGGGCACTCTTTAGAACCTTCAGATCATAACGAAGCAAGTCAAGTTCGCGTGGAGGAGCTTCCTCCGGCTGCCGTTTCTTCAGTCTCTGTGACGAAGAGTGGATGGATTCGGCTCGGATGAGAGAACCTGCTGTGTATCTGGGAGGCAGAGGGCAACTCCGTCCTTTCGTGAAAAAGAGAGAGCAGCAGATCTGATGGCCGGAGAAGACAAACCTCTGGGATACGGGCTGAAGTCTGCTCCACTTCCCACACTGTTCATAAGAGACACACACATCAACAGAAAATCATCAGTTATTTATGAAATTCTGCAGACAAACAAAAAAAAAAAACTGCTAATGGATCCGTAAGGTTACATCTGAGAATGCAAAAGGTCATCTATGACACTACAGCTGTTACCATGAAGTGATTTATTCTTCTTATACCTCACTCATATAACAATTTTCCTGAGGGAACAATTTTTAATTTGATAAAGAACGTCACGTTGTCCTTTTTAAACTTAAAGCATCTCCAATTATACTCGAAAAATCAACCATTATTAATACTATTGCTCTGAGGACTTTTGTTTATTTTACAAAATCCATCTAATATAGAACACAGTACAGTTAAACCATTTCATATGCAAGGCTAAAAAAACAAAACAAAACCCTAATTCTACTCTATTTTTGTATTTTTTAATCCCTCTCACCACCATGGCCCAGGTTCGATTCCCAGGTAGGGAACTGACCCATCCACTGAGGGTTTAAGGCCAAGGCTCATTGATGCACGTGGGGAGTGAAGACTGACCCGTGTGATCCGATCCAACAGATGAGTTACTGTTGCTCAAGCTGCTGAAGTAGTTAATGCTGGTTCTGATAGAAAGGTGTACACAGTGCATGATGGGTCAGGGCTGTTTTGGTAGAAAAACTGAGGACCAACACAATATCAGGTGGGTGGTCATAATGTTATGCCTGGTCAGTGTATTTGGATAGCTTAAAAACGATATGCACAAAAGGCATCATCATTGATTAGATATATTTTACCAGAAGATAGTTTAAAAGTAATCTTAATTATTTTTAAGCATGGTTCAAAGACGGTTGAACTAGATGAACTTAATCTTTCTTTGTGCAATTTCTTTGTACATGCGAGTTTGAAATCACTCCGAAATATTTCTGGATCACAGCATATTTGATAAAGTAGCAGTTTTGTGTAAAAAGTTGAATTTTCTTAGTGATTTTAAAACCTTTGAACAGGAGTGTATTTAATGCAGTTACAACACTTGTTCCCTTGGCGGAGAGTGATGAGATTCCTGGCTCTGAGCTCACACCAAGAGGTGACTCCTTCAGCTCCCAAATTGCTCATAGACTTATTTTCATCCAAATCAGTTTGTGATAGTCGAGAAAGTGGAGCATGATCTGATCCAATATCTCCTAGAAATCTAACCCTAACCTAAGAGGCACAGAACAAACACACTTATCCAGCTAAGCTGAGTCTATCCCCTGAGGCCTGTGGCACAAAGCGTGTTGAATACTTTTGAGCTGACAAAACCAAACATATCCTACCCAGGTTAATAGGGTTCATGACGCTGATTATTAAGTTTCTCATACAACCCAGGTTTTAATCCTGAATCAATTATTACTCACATGCACATAAATGTCAGATGTTCGCAGCACACAGCCGGTAGTGTTTAACATGCAGGGAAAAAAGCAGATGTGCATACTTTTCAGCTGAAGAGCAAGAAACTATTATTATCATTGGTCCAAGTTGGGTTTGAGTCCACTTACCCAGAATAGAACCTGCTCAAGTGATCATGGCAATAAAACACACTAAAAAGCCAATTCACCTTGTTGAGAAAAAACAGCTTTCCCTCAAACTAACCTGTTACAACTTTACCTGGGTAGCCTCCGAACTCAGCTTTGTGAAACTGGCCTCTGGACATTTCTCTCGAGTTAGGTGGATTCAGAGCAGGTATGTCTCCACCCATGGACTTTTGGTTCTGCAAGGACTCCACTCCTTTACTATTGGCTTGCAATGATACAACCCACTGGAGTTTTGGTTTAGTAGCATCTTCACCCCATGCACGGTTGTTTCTTATTTATCTAGGTTTGCTAATATTGTTTTACTAAATCTTACTCACTGTCATGCACTGTGCATTCTGACACCTTTCTATCAGAAGCAGCATTAACATCTTCAGCAATTTGAACAGTAGCTTGTCCATGCATCAATCAGCCTCAGCCACCCATGACCCTGTCGCCGGTTCACCACTGTTCCTTCCTTGGTCCACTTTTGATAGATACTGACCACTGCAGACTAGGGAACACCCCCCAAGAGCTGCAGTTTTGGAGATGCTCTGATCCAGTTGTCTAACCATCACAACTTGGCCCTTGGTCAAACTCACTTAAATCCTTATGCTTGCCTATTTTTCCTGCTTCTAACACATCAACTTTGGGGACAAAATGTTCACTTGCTGCCCACTAATAGGTGCCATGATGAGGAGATCATCAGTGTTATTCACTTCACCTGTCACTGCTCATAAAATATGGCTGATTGAAGTATCTTCTAGCTAAGAAAAAAACACATCAGTTTGCATTACAAATCTATTTACTTCATCCCTGAATTAATTATTGCACCTACTGTGTGTTCATCAAGCCAATTAATTTCCATTCATCCCTTAACACACTGCATACAACTTCATTATGCAGCAGTCTCTTGATGCCCCATACACACACCTCACCATTATGTAAACAGCTCAGACGTTGAAAAGAGGTTTTCAAGGAGGTACATTAGGTTTATTTTGGTTACTGTACACCGTAAGTGAATTGATTGCATCTACAAAATAAACCGATATGCGAGTCGACTCTCAACATTCACATAAAACTGCCGATTCAAAGAACCGAATCAAAGACTCGACTCTTTGACTATAGAAGGATCATTTAATAAAACTCGCCTGTATGGACATGGCACTGTGGAAATTATTTTTTCCTCTTCCCAAAAAGGGAAGGGAAAAGATGTTTATTGAGATTTGTGAGATTTATAATCTGTAAAGTTTATCCTCTTAGAGGACTGCACTGTAAATAAATAAATCATATGTGTTAAAAGTTACTCACCCAGAAGCTGGCACCCAAGCGGCGTCCTATTAGAGCTAATGACATTTTGCCTGCAATGTAAATATTACAATATTGATGACCTTGTTATAGAAATAATTAATTTTATTTAATTAGTTAATTCGAGGTCGTAGTTGCTAAGACACACTACAGCTAGTTCCATGAGCATTAGCTAGTTAGCTTAGCTAGAGAGATTAGCTTTCTGTAGTGACGCTTGATCATGACATTAAAAAATATATATATTCACTTACTATCCTCTCATGGAGCTTCCAAAAATGCTCAAAATTATGAACTTCTTCAGGTGTCACATTATAATTTAGCAGCACACGCGGAGGTCAACAGCAACATCTAGCAACATGGCGAATATTTCTACATAATAAGAGTCCCGCTAAAATCATTAAAAACTCAGTGGGTATAAATTTTGAGGCCAAACATTAACTTATCTTTATTGAATGCATGGATGGAGGCAATAATAAAGCTACATAAACTGCATTTAATCCACTCATCAATCATCACATCCTAGTTTAACTTTATTCATATTGTATTATGCAAACGTTACAGTTAAAATGTAGGTCTGGATATTAATTTTGCAGCAAACCTTTTTCAAACACATTATTTTACCAAAGGTTTTGGGACGTCTGTCTTTACATGCACATGAATGTAATATGGAGTTAGCCAGCCCTTTGCAGCTATAACAGCTTCAAATCTTCGGGGAAGGTTTTCCACAAGGTTTAGTGAGTGTGTTTATGTCCATTTCTCCAGAAGCACATTTGTGAGGTCAGGCACTGATGTTGGACGAGAAGGTCTGACTCGCAGTCTCCGCTCTAATCAGGTTGAAGTCAGGACTCTGTGCAGGCCAGTCAAGTTCCTCCACACCAAACTCACTCATCCATGTCTTTATGGACCTTGCTTTGTGCACTGGTGTTCAGTCATGTTGGAACAGGAAGGGGTCATCCCCAAACTGTTCCCACAAAGTTGGGAGCATGAAATTGTCCAAAATGTCTTGGTATGCTGAAGCATTAAGAGTTCCTTTCACTGGAACTAAGGGGCCGAGTCCAACCCCTGAATTCAATGATTTGGATATTTTGGCAATATAGTCTGTTGTCAGTGGAAAAATACTAACAAAAGTAGATCTTTTGTTTTTGTACCTCACATTTAATATAGCAAAAAAAAAAAACAGACAAGCCTATCAAACATTATCCAGTGTGTGTTTTGCATTCAGATAAGGTGACAGCGCAGCACTCATCAACAGCATGAGAACACCTCAGGCCTACTTTGCATAGATTTATATGTCACCAACAATAGTTCACGGCATATCAAGGAATTCAAAGCATTCCTGATTACGAGATCAACAATGACACCTCCCTTAAAGCACACAACACTGAGACACCGATAGACATTGCAGCTCCTCACAGGGACCAGGTACATTAACTGTGATTGCAGCAAATGTGAGGGGAAGCCTGCAAAGCTGCTGGTCCTGACATTACCAGCTCAAGTCAAGTGTCAAGTCAAAAAGCTTTTATTGTCATTTCAACCACATATAGCTGACGCAGTACATAGTGAAATGAGACAGTGTTTCCCCTGGTGCTACATAAAACACAGAGCTACCTAAAACAACATAACAACATACAGAACAAAAACAACAACACACAGCTAAGGACAGACAGTAGCTGTCCTAGCTACAAAAACTGCAACCAGGTGCAAACCGTGCAAGACAAGACAGTGTAGAAACAGAAAATACAAAAAACAACACAAGACAGTACAGGATATAATCATGCAGGTTGGTAATTGCATGATTTCTGTACTGTAATAACGCCTGGCTGTCGCATATACATGAACACCACTGTCTTTGGTCCATGCACCTTGAGACTCGGGCTAAAACACACAAATAGCACCATTTTGGATCCGGAGTGGCCGCTGTGTGCTACTGCCACGCCGCCATCTTGGACCTGTGAACAGCTGTGTACTGTTCTGTTCCATGAACAGCTGTGTGCTGTTCTGTTCCTTGAACAGCTGTGTGCTGTTCTGTTCCGTGAACAGCTGTGTGCTGTGCTGTTCTGTGAACAGCTGTATTCTGTTCTGTGAACAGCTGTATGCTGTGTGCTGTTCTGCTTCGTGAACAGCTGTGTGCTGTGTGCTGTTCTGTGAACAGCTGTATGCTGTGTGCTGTTCTGTTCCTTGAACAGCTGTGTGCTGTTCTGTTCCGTGAACAGCTGTGTGCTGTTCTGTGAACAGCTGTATGCTGTGTGCTGTTCTGTTCCTTGAACAGCTGTGTGCTGTTCTGTTCCGTGAACAGCTGTGTGCTGTGCTGTTCTGTCAACAGCTGTATGCTGTTCTGTTCTGTGAACAGCTGTATGCTGTGTGCTGTTCTGTGAACAGCTGTATGCTGTGTGCTGTTCTGTTCCGTGAACAGCTGTGTGCTGTTCTGTTCAAATTCAAGTTCAAATTTTATTTGTCACCATGAACAGCTGTGTGCTGTTCTGTTCTGTTCCGTGAGCAGCTGTATGCTGTGTGCTGTTCTGTTCTGTGAACAGCTGTGTGTTTTCTGTTCTGTGAACAGCTGTGTGCTGTTCTGTTCCGTGAACAGCTGTATGCTGTGTGCTGTTCTGTTCTGTGAACAGCTGTATGCTGTGTGCTGTTCTGTTCCGTGAACAGCTGTGTGCTGTTCTGTTCAAATTCAAGTTCAAATTTTATTTGTCATCATGAACAGCTGTGTGCTGTTCTGTTCTGTTCCGTGAGCAGCTGTATGCTGTGTGCTGTTCTGTTCTGTGAACAGCTGCGTGCTGTTCTTGTGACGATGCAGGTTGTCAAATTGACCACCATCAATTGAAGAAGTGTCCAGTTATATGAAGAACCCTCAACAAACACCAGACCGTCTGCCCTTCCCTCTTGGCGAAAAAGGAAACTTAAGTCAGGATGATATTCATTGACCGTAGCACAACCACCACAAACTCCACTTACTTGGACAAACCTTTTCAACTAGAAAACTCTAGACTTCCATGTCACTCAGAGTGCCAGGATTAATCATCTCACTCCATAATCCTACACACTGCTAAACCACAACAGTGTAAGTAAAAACTCACAGCAAGCACATCATTAAGATTACTCTTCACCAGCAACAATGAGACCGAGAGGAAGTGAGACTGGAAATGAGACAACAATCTCTCTCTTCATGGTGAGCCAGAATAAAGAGGTGATTGTTAGGAACTTCAGAAAGACCTGAGTTATCACACATCCCAGTAACACAGTAAAAGTGCAACTTCCTCTTTCTGGGAGTGAACATCACCATCAACTGTCCCTCAACACTGTGAAAAACTGAAGAGGGCTGCTATACCACAGAGACTGTACCCTCTGATGACCCTCAACAGTAGTGGAGTACACACAGAACTATGAGGTGTAGAGAACTGAACTAAACACTGAGAGAAGCTTTTCATGATTTCTAACATTTCTGCATGGCAGTCAAACAAACAAGATTGGAAATATCAATTATAGTAATATTATTCAAAGAGCATGTTTTACACTTATGATGGAATGTATTTATGATGGTGTTTACATAACTCTTTCAGTTCAGTGATGATGATCTTCTTTCAGCTTTTCCCTTCAGGGGTCTCCACAGCGAATCATCTCTCTCCACCTATCCCTGTCTTCTGCACCCTCAACACTTGCTCCCACTAACTTCATATCTTCATTTACTACATCCATATACCTCCTCTTTGGCCTTCCTTTTTGCCTCCTGCCTGGCAGCTCCATGTCCAACATTCTCCTACCAATATACTCACTCTCCCTCCTCTGAACATGTCAAAACCATCTTAATCTGTCCTCCCTAACTTTGTCCCCCAAACGTCCAACATGAGCTGTCCCTCTGATGTACTCGTTCCTAATCCTGTCCAACCTTGTCACTCCCAAAGAGAATCTCAACATCTTCAGCTCTGCTACCTCCAGCTCTGACTCCTGTCTCTTCCTCAGTGACACTGTCTCTAAACCAGGCTGGTCTCACCACTGTCCTGTACACCTTCCCCTTGATTTTCGCTGATATTTTTCTATCACACAGAACTCCAGACACCTTTCTCCACCCATTCCAACCTACCTGCACTCTTCTTTACCTCTTTCACACACTCTCCATTACTCCTAAACTCCTGTACCTTCTTCACCTCTTCACCCTGTAATCTTACTGTTCCACTTCCCTCCCTTTCATTCACACACATGTACTGAGTCTTACTACGGCTGACTTTCATTCCTCTTCTCTCCAGCGCAAACCTCCACCTCTCCAGGTTTTCCTCCACCTGCTCCCTGCTCTCACTACAGATCACAATGTCATCTGCAAACATCGTTGTCTGAGGAGACTCCTGTCTGACCTCCTCTGACAACTGGTCCATCACCATAGCAAACAGGAAGGGGCTCAGAGCCGATCCCTGATGCAGTCCCACCTCCACTTTGAACTCCTCTGTCTGCCCTACAGCACACCTCACCACTGTCCTGCTCCTCTCATACATGTCCTGCACCACTCTGACATACTTCTCTGCTACTCCTGACTTCCTCATACAGTACCACAGCTCTTCTCTTGGCACCCTGTCATACGCTTTCTCCAAGTCTACAAAGACACAATGCAACTCTCTCTGACCATCCCTATACTTCTCCATCAACATTCTCAGAGCAAAAATTGCATTTGTTGTGCTTTTTCTTGGCATGAAGCCATACTGCTGCTCACAGATTTCCACTACCTTCCTTTACCTAGCTTCCACTACTCTTTCCCATAGCTTCATTGTATGGCTCATCAACTTTATCCCTCTATAGTTGCTGCAACTCAGCAGGTCACCCTTATTCTTAAAGATCGGCACTAATACACTTCTTCTGCATTCCTCAGGCATCTTCTCACTCTCTAAAACCCTGTTAAACAGACTAGTTAAAAATTCCACTGCTGCCTCTCCTAGACACTTCCAGACCTCCACTGGGATGTCATCAGGACCAGCTGCCTTTCCACTTTTCATCCTCTTCAAAGCCTTCCTGACTTCATCCTTTCTAATCTTATCTACTTTCTGTTCCACAGAGTTCACCCCTTCTACTCTTTTTTCCCCCTCATTTTCCTCATTCCTCACTCGTCATATGCCTTCTGCTTGACCTTAGACACCTCCCTCTTCACTCTGAGCTGTAACTCCTTGTATTCCTGTCTATTCTCTTCAGTCCATGTCCAACTTCTTCTTGGCTAACCTCTTCCTCTGAATACTATCCTGAACTTCCTTATTCAACTACCAAGTCTCCTTATCTTCTTTCCTCCTTCCAGGTGACACACTGAGCACCTTTCTTCCTGTCTCCCTGATCACTTCTGCTGTAGTTTCCCAGTCATCTGGCAGCACTACCTGCCCACCCAGAGCCTGCCTCAATTTCTGTCTAAATTCCTCACAACATTCCTCCTTTTTCAGCTTCCACCACTTGGTTTCCTTCTCTATCTCTATCTTTGACCTCTTCTTACAGACCATCAAAGTCATCCTACACACCACCATCCTATGCTGTCTGGCTACACTCTCTCCCATTACCACTTTACAGTCACTAATCTCTTTCAGATTGCTTCTTCTACATAGGATGTAGTCTACCTGTGTGCTCCTACCTCCACTCTTGTAAGTCACACTATGCTCCTCCCTCTTCTGAAAAGTGTTAACCACAACCATGTCCATCCTCTTAGCAAAGTCCACTATCACATGTCCTTCAAGGTTCCTTTCCTTAACTCCAAACCTGCCCATCACCTCCTCATCACCTGTGTTCCCCTCACCAACATGTCCATTAAAATCTGCTCCTATCACCACTCTCTCACCCGTGGGATTACTCTTTATCACCTCATCTAATT